>NW_020172816.1:327951-380244 GCF_003031525.2 Neophocaena asiaeorientalis asiaeorientalis | reverse complement strand
GTCCCCTGCATCGGCAGGTGGACTCTCAACCACTGCGCCACCAGGGAAGCCCTATTTCGTTCTTTTTTATGGCTGGGTAGTATTCCATTGTATATATGTACCACATCTTCTTTATCCATTCATCTGTCAGTGGACATTTAGGTTGTTTCCATGTCCTGGCTATTGTGAATGGTGCTGCTATGAACATAAAGGTGCATGTATCTTTTTTTTTTTTTTTTGCGGTAAATGGGCCTCTCACTGTTGTGGCCTCTCCCGTTGCGGAGCACAGGCTCCGGACGCACAGGCTCAGAGACCATGGCTCACGGGCCCAGCCGCTCTGCGGCATGTGGGATCTTCCCGGACCGGGGCACAAACCCGCGTCCCCTGCATCAGCAGGCGGACTGTCAACCACTGCGCCACCAGGGAAGCCCCTGTGAGGTATTTAAAGTGTACGAGGTGATGATTTGATAGATGTATATATTGTTAAAGGATAACCCCAGAGTTAATTAACATACCCATTACCTTACATAATTACCTTTTTATTTTGGTGAGAACATTTAAGTTCTACTCACTTAGCAACTTTCGATTATGCAGTACAGCATTATCAACTATACTCACCACATTACACGTCAGATCCTCATACCTTATTCATCTTATAATTGAAAGTTTGTACCCTTTTACCAACCTCTCCCTATTTTCTCCACCCCAGCCTCTGGCAACCACTTTTCTACTATCTGTTTCTATTAGTTCAACTTTTTTTTGTTGTTGTTCCACATATAAGTGATATCGTGCAGTGCTTGTCTTTCTCTGTCTGGCTTATTTTACTTAGTATAATGCCCTCCAGGTTCATCCATGCTGTCACAAATGTCAGGATTTCCTTCTTTTTTTACAGGATGAATGATATCCCATTATTTATATGTACCACATTTTCTTTATTAATTTATCTGTCAATGGACTCAGGTTATTTCTATACCTTGGCTATTGTGAGTAATGCTGCAATGAACATGGGAATACAGATACCTCTTCAAAAAAATGATTTTGTTTCCTTTGGTTGTATATCCAGAAGTGGGATTGCTGGATCTTATGATACTTCTATTTTTAATTTCTTAAGGAATCGCCATACTGTTTTCCATGGTGATAGTACCAGTTACATTCCCACCAACAGTGCATGAGGGTTTTCTCTTCTCCATAACTTTGCCCACATTCGTTATCTCTTTTCTTTTTAGTAATAGGCATCTTAACAGGTGTAAAGTGATATCTCATTGTGGTTTTGATTTGCATTTCCCCAAGGATTAATGATGTGAATCACCGTTTCATTTGCCTGTTGGCCATTTGTATGTCTTCTTTGGAAAAATGTCTATTCGGGCTCTTTGCCCATTTTTAAATTGGGTTGTGTATTTTTTTTTTTGCTATTGAGTTTATGTGTTCTGTATATTTTGGATATTAACCCCCTTATCAGATATATGGCTTGCAAATACTTTCTGCCATTCCATAGGTTGACTTTTCACTTTGTTGATGGTTTCATTTGCTATGCAGACACTTTTTAGTTTGATGCAGTCTCACTTGTTTATTTTGCTTTCGTTGCCTTTGCTTTTGGTGTCATATCCAAAAATCATGGCCAAGACCAGTGTCAAGGATCTTACTCCTTATGTTCTCTTCTAGGAGTTTTAAGGACTCAGGTCTATGTTCAATCCATTTTGAGTTGATTTTTTGTGAGTAGTGTAAGATAGGGGTCCAGTTTCAGTCTTTGGCATGTGGATATCCAGTTTTCTCAACACCTGTTGAAGACACTATCCTTTACTGTTGTATATTCTTGGCTCCTTTGTTAAAAATTAATTGAGCATATATGCATAGGTTTATTTCTGGGCTCTCTGTTCTGTTAACACTGAGTTTTTATGCCAATACCATTTTGTTTTGATTATTATAGCTTTGTAATAGAGTTTGAAATCAGGAAATGTGATGTCTCCAGCTTTGTTGTTCTTTCTCAAGATTTCTGTGGCTATTCAAGGTCTTTTGTGGGTCCATACAAATTTTAGGATTGTTTTGATAAGGATTGCATTAAATTTGTAGATTGCTTTGGGTAGTTATGGACATTTTAACACTGTTAATTCTTCTAATCCATGAACACAGGATATCTTTCCATGTATTTATGTCCCCTTCAATTTATTTCATTAATGTCTTATAGTTTTCAATGTACAGATCTTTTACCTCCCTGGTAAAATATATTCCTAAGTATTTTATTATTTTTGATGCTATTGTAAATAGGATTGTTGTCTCAGTTTCTCTTTCTGATAGTTTGTTATTAATGTATAGAAATACAACCTATTTTTGTGTGGTGATTTTGCATTGTGCAACTTTACTGAATTCGTTTATTAGTTCTAACAGTTTTTTAGAGGAGTCTTTAGGGTTTTCTATATATAAAATGTCATCAGCAAATAAAGACAACCTTACTTCTTCCTTTGCAATTTGGAGTCTTTATGTTTCTTTTTCTTGCCTAATTTCTCTGGCTAGGATTTTCAGTACTATGTTGAAAGAGTACTATAAAAGTGGAAAGAGTGGGCATCCTTGCCTTGTTCCTAATCTTAGAGGAAATGCTTCACCGTTGAGTAAAATGTTAGTTGTGGGCTTGTCATATATGGCCCTTATTATGCAGAGGTAGGTTCCCTTTATATCAGCTGAACAGACCAGTTACTAGTAAGGAGATTAAATCAGTAATCAACACCCCTCCACCCAAAAAAAAAGGAAAAAAGAAAGAAAATCCAGGACTAGATGGCTTCACTGGTAAATTCTACCAAACATTTAAAGAAAAATTAATACCAGTCCTTCTTAAACTCTTGCAAAATAGTGAAGAGGGGAAAATACTGCCAAACTCATTTTGTAAGGCTAGTATGACCTTGATACCAAAGCCAGACAAGAACACTACAAGAAAAAAATGTTATACTTAATATCCCTGATGAACACAGACGCAAAAATCTTCAAAAAAGTTTAGCAAACTGCATTTAACAGTACATTAAAAGGATCATACACCATGATCAAGTGAATTTAGTCCATGGATGCAAGATGGTTCAACATCCACAAATCAAGAAATGTGATACACCACATTAACAAAATGAAGGATAAAAGTCAAATGATCGGGACTTCCCTGGTGGTCCAGCAGTTAAGACTCTGCGCTCCCAATGCAGGGGGCTGGGGTTCGATCCCTGGTCAGGGAACTAGATCCCACGTGCTGCAACTAAAGATCCTGCATGCCACAACGAAGATCCTGCACACTGCAATGAAGATCCCACGTGCCGCAACTAAGACCCAGTGCAGCCAAATAAATAAGTAAATAATTTTAAAAATCACATGACCATAGATGCAGGAAAAAGCGGTTGACAAAATTCAGCATCCTTTCATGATAAGTCTGCATGCCTTTTATTTCTTCTTACCATTGCATTGGCTGGGATCCTATAGTACAATGTTGAGTAGAAGTTGTAAAGTTCTTGTTCCTAATCTTAGGGGAAAGCATTCAGTCTTTCACTATTTAGTATTTTACTGTGGGTTTTTCATAAGTATCCTGTATCAGCTAGAGGAAATTCTCTTCTATCTTAGTTTGCTAAAATATCTCTTCTATCTTAGTTTGCTATCCAGTTTTTCTTTTTAATCATGAATGGGGGTTGACTTTTGTTAAATGCTTTTTCTGCATCTATTGAGATGATCATATGGTTTTTCTCCTTTATCTGTTAAGGTAGTGAATTACATATGATTGACTTTTGGTTGTTGAACCAATCTTGTAATTGTGGGATAACCCCCACTTGGTCAAGGATGTATTACCTTTTTGCTATGTTGTTGGAAATAGTTTGCTAAAGTTTTTTTTAAGAATTTTAAAATCTATGTTCTGAAGGATATTTGTAACTTCTTTCTGTTAGTATGTTTGTCTGATTTTGGTCAGGATAATGCTGGCTTCATAGGTTAATTTGGGAAGTGTTTCTTCCTCTTCTGTTTTCTGAAAGAGTTTTATAGCATTGGTATTATCTCTTTTTAAAGTAATTAGTAGAGTTAACCATGAGGACATCTGGGCCTGCACTTTTCTTTTTGGGGAAGTTTTTAACTACAAATGCAATTTCTTTAAAAGATGTAGGACTGCTAGAGTTATCTATTTTATTTTGGGTAAGCTTTGGTAGCTTGTGTCTTTCAAGAAATTTATCCATTTCATCTAAGTTGTCAAAAACATTAAAAGTTGTTCATAATGTTCCATTATTACTTTTTAATTCCTATAGAATTCATAGTGGTATATCCACTTTCTTATTCCCCTTATTGGTAATTTGTGTCTTCTCTCCTTTTTCCCCTACTTTCTCCCAACCTCAAGTCCAGCAGAGAGACTCTTCCACCAGTTCCCACAAGTATCTCAGAATTGAGACTTGTTTGGTTTCACTGGCCTGATTTTAGTGATATGGCCATTCCTGAGCCAATAACCATGGTCATGCTCTGACTGGTTAGGGATGAAGTCACCACCACCCCAGCTCCATGAACTGAGTGGGGGAAGGGCCTTACTGAGAAAGATCAGGGACCTACTACTTTAAGAATGGGAAATGCATGCAGGCAGATAGAAAGTACATATGGCCATTACAGCATTTATGTTTTTTTTCCTAATGTAAAGAAGTCTAAAAATTTTACATAGCCTAATTTGTAAACTTATTTTTATATTTCTTCCATCAAAAAAGCTCCCTACATGTCTTTAATAAAATAATTTATACCTAAATTTTCTTTTTCATGGTTTATATCTATCTACTTAATTCATCCTGGATTTATTTCAGTTTAAGAGATGAGGTGAGGATCTAACAACTTTTTCTTCAAGGTACTAGGTAATCTCTTCATTTACCTTCATTTATTCAGCTTATTCCTTCAGTAAAACATAGTACCTGACACTTAACATGGTACTTAACTTTGTACCAAGCCCTGTGCTAAGCATTCTAACATATATTAATACATTGATATTTATAAGGATTCTATGAGGTAGATACTATTATTATCTCCATATATATCTGAGTTGCAAAGAAATATTGCTTACTCAAGATCAAATGGCTAATAGCTGAGTTCTGAACCTAGGTTTCTAGTAGCTGTTCTCAGTCTTTGTGCTATACTGCTTCTAAAAATCATTGATGTCCACAGCATGCCTTGCAGCTACTAGCTTTGCAGCTAGTAGGCTTCTGTTGTACCCATGCATATTATTATTATTATTATTATTTTGTGGTACGTGGGCCTCTCACTGTTGTGGCGTCTCCCGCTGCGAAGCACAGGCTCCGGACGCGCAGGCTCCGCGGCCACGGCTCACGGGCCCAGCCGCTCCGCGGCGTGTGGGATCCTCCCGGACCGGGGCACGAACCCGTGTTCTGTGCATGGGCAGGCGGACTCTCAACCACTGCGCCACCAGGGAAGCCCCCCCATGCATATTATTGTTCCTTTCAGTTGGCTTGTACCAAGAATCAGTTGTTTCTAAGCCTTGATGTAATAGTTGGACTTGTTATTGTAATGACATTTTAACTAAATAAAGATAAGCCAATGAAATACGAGTATAAAAACAAAGCTATTTCTATGAAAATGAAGTCAGTTCCTTTCAATAGATTCCATATTGGAATCTACTGAAAAAAAAATGACTATTGAGAAAAAAAATTGTTGACTGAGGTGTGGGCAAGGACTGTGAAGACTGGCAAAAGACAAACAAAAAGCAAAAATTTTAGAATTCTGCTCACAGATAGTTTCTTAAGCATCTTTACAATTTTTGTGCTGCTGAAACCAATCTTGAAATTTCATATGATGAATGTGGTTTAAACAAGAAATACTACAACAGTCATTGTATTCATTCTCAAAGAAAAGGATATTTATAGACTAGTGAGTACATATGTGTTTCTAGGTTTTAATTTCAAATAAATATTTAAGGCACGTATAACATTTAAGTTGATATTCTGCTCTAACCTTTCTCCCACCCAAATAACCAACTATGTACTAGACCTCAATCTTTTTTAAAGGAAGTCTTCTAATGTGGTTATAGCCAGTAGTCTTGGCATCGTTTATTGACTTGACCTTCTTTACTGATTAGAAAGTCTACTTTAATTATCTGTTAGATCTTTATGTCTACTCTGCATTATCTTTCTAGGGTATCCAATTCCACTGTTGTATTTGTTTGTTCTTAAGTTAGTGTTTCTAATACCTGATACTTTTTTTGTTCAACATTTCTTGGCCATTCCACCTCATTAAGTTTTCTGTATATATAATATTTCTGAAGTCTATCATGAATATATTCTTACTGAGAGTATTTTTTTATCAATTTTGAAATGTTCTAGTGAAGAAGGTATGCTAAGTTTATAATTATAACTTAAAAATGAGGCAAGATTAAGAAACTCAGGTATAGGCTAGGGTCAGAAACATTAAGACATACCAGACATAGCTGTGGTACGCTGAGCTTTCTGTACTCTGAGAAGACTGTGTGAGCCAATAATGATGCATGTGAGAAACCACTGTAGATTAGAGGACATGCTGAAAACTATCTAGGAGGGGATAGTTCATGGAGGTCAGGACAGAAGCTGCATTTGCAGAGGTTCAGGCAAGGAGGTAACTTCCTCCCCTCCTCTCAGGTCCGGTACATCTTTGTAAGAAGAGCTTGTTCACCTGCTCCCTAAACACCTGCTTCACTTGTTTGTTCCTCAGGGTGTAGATGAAGGGGTTGAACATCGGGGTCACCATGGTATTGAGCAAGGCCACCACATTGTTCCTGTCCTCGCCTTGGCCACCCTTGCCTGACTGGACATACATGAAGATGCAACTGCCATAGAAGAGAGAGACAACGGTGATGTGGGAGAAGCAGGTTGAGAAGGCTTTCTGCCTCTCCTTAGCTGAGGGGTTTTCAGGATGGTGTGGAGGATGTGGCCACAGCAGGTGGCCTTCATGGACAGAGTGCCCAGTAAGCTGAAGTTGGCCAAAATAAAACCCAGAAACTCAATCAGACTTGTGTCCGCACATATGAGTTCCAGGAGTGGAAAGTTGTCACAGAAGAAATGATTAATGATATTGGGGCCACAGAATGGCTGCTGAAATATGATGAAACTTGGAACGATGATGGATAAGGAATCCTGTCATCCATGAACAAAGAACTAGCTGGACACAGACCCTTTTGCTCATTGATGGTGACATAACGCAAGGGTTTACATATGGCCACATACCTGTCAAAGGACATCACTGCCAGTCGGTAGAATTCTGTGGTTCCCAGGAAGAAATAGAGGAAAAACTGAAGAAAGCAACCTGCCAGGAAGATGGTCCTGTATCTTGTCAGGATGTTGGACAGCATTTTGGGGAAGATGACCAGGGTGAACCAGATCTCCAGGATGGCAAAGTTGCGGAGGAAGTAGTACATGGGGGTGTGGAGGTGCCTGTCCATGAGGGTGAGGACCAGTAGAGTGAGGAGGCAGGTCAGGAGGAGCCCCAGGAAGATGAGCATCTGCAGCTCACAGGCATCTGAGAGCCCCAGCAGGACAAACTCGGTGACAGTGTTGTGGTTCCCCATGGCTCCTCTGACCTCTGCTGAGGATGGCCAATCAGAGGTGTGCTGCACCAGGAGTCGTGATGTTCTGGGGATCTGAGGACATTTGGAATTGATAGGAAAAAGTGGTGAGTGTTGCATTTTGAGTTGAAGGATTTCTTTATTTTTGTTTCACAGAGCTCCCTTGGGGCTATCTTTCTCATGTATGGTCCCTGGTATATCTGTGTGTTAGAGGCGAGAGTGGTGTTGCAGGGGGGCCTAAGTAAGGCCCCAAACCAAAAATTATTCTTGCTTACTTTTGTTAACCAAAATTTTATTTCTAATTCTTCAACAATTACTTTGCCTCTAACATTATACCCTGCTTTCACTACCTTTCATTTTTATCTTTATTCTAATAATGGGTCTTCATCCATAAGTAGTTCATATTTGAGACTGATAACCTTTTTGCTTAACTTAGCCATTCATTACACAGATCCATATCCTCAGGTAAACTGATTGAGAATGCATAGACACTCTATTGCTAATTCAATATTACCTGAAAATTCGATGCCTTTCACTAGTATTTGGATTAATAGAAAGACAAGAGGAAATCTATGAGAGAAAAGCACAACTCTTACCAATCAAAAAGAGAAAAATCCAAGTAATGTATGCACAAATAAAAATTCCTTAGTGGGAGTTTGGTATTTAAGATTCTTAATGATCCATCCTCATATGACATATCCACGGTCTCCTTTGATTACATCCTCCCATGGGCTCAAGATACAATAAACCCTTTGTGATTTTTTTATTCTTTATCTATTTTATGCACCTATGTTTTAGCACATGGCATTCTTTCAACTTGGAATCATCAGCCTTTTCAAATCCTATTTATCCTTTAAGTCTCTCCTCAATAAGTGCTGTCATTTCCATGAAGCCTTCTCTTTTGAATGCCTGAGTCTCTGTATCTCTCATAGTTTTGTTATATATCACTCAACTTTTATTGTATTTTATGGTTGTTTTTCATTTGTTGCTCAAAGATGTCTTTATTAATCTTTGCTTTTTATATAGCTCTTAGAACAAGTTTCTTGAAATAATCAGCTTTAGTAAATATTTACTGAATGAGTGAATAGCACCTCAAATGTCTGTGAGTTGGATTTGGTGTTGTTTGACACAGAATAGGTTGAGGACATGTTGCTTATGTAGTACTTCCTAGAGGACAGTAACATTGCGGAGTAATGTGTCAAGTAGTCTGTTAAAATGACCCATCTGAAGAGCGTTTGCTTCTCCTCATTAGAAGGTGGAGATGTCTCCCCACAAAGATTCTCTAAGGGGAAACTCTCCATCTTTGAGACAGTCTGGAGTTCTAGCTAGTAAAGGGACAGAGGTCCGTTTGGGTCTGCTAGAGTGCTTCCAGCAGCAAACCAAAACCAAAACCAGAACCAAAACAAACATCTCCCCCCCCCCAAAAAAACCCAAACAGGACTTCCCTGGTGGCTCAGTGGTTAAGGATCCACCTGCCAATGCAGGGGACACAGGTTCGATCCCTGGTCGGGGGAGATCCCACATGCCACGCAGCAACTAAGCCCGTGTGCCACAACTACCGAGCCTGCGCTCTAGAGCCCACGAGCCACAACTATTGAAGCCTGCACGCCTAGAGCCGGTGCTCTGCAATAAGAGAAGCCACCGCAATAAGAAGCCCACGCACCGCAACGAAAGGTATCCCCCTCTTGCCGCAACTAGAGAAAGCCCACGTGCGGCAACGAAGACCCAACGCAGACAAAAATAAATAAATAAATTTATTTTAAAAAATCCCCAAACAAACAAACAAAAAACCCTAACAAGAACAACAACAAAAAACCCCAAACCCTAAAAAAGATCTCTTTTTAAATGTCCACATCCCTGGAAGTTTCCTTCCTGAAGCATTATCAACTACTCCCTTAATGATCAGGCAGAACTGTAGCAAGAATTATTTACCAGTCACTGGAGAATAAGATTGGGACCCAGTTTAGGTACCTGGGATGAAGGAGATGCTAGGGGATATTAGTAGAGAGGATGAAATGGTAAACTGTATAAACTTTCTCTTTTTTATGGTTTTGCCTTCTCTTCAGCAAGGCTGCACTATTCAAAGTTATTCCACAAACTACTATTGTATATAACATTTGTTGACAGTTACTAAAGAACACAAAATAGTTGATCAGCCTCTGAGGATGTAACTAAGGGCTATTCCGCAGGGGTTATTTCTAGGCTCAATATTGCTTAGATACTCAGCGATTTGAAAAAGAGTTCTCTGTAGCCCAATCGTTTGGTTCAAAGGTGAGCCCAGGCAGCCAAGAAACGTACCCAGCTCTTTCCAGGACAGAAGCAGGACACAACATGAATGTGATACCCAGACACATCATCAGGAGCTAATAGAATGGGTATCATTTAGGCGAAGTCCTGGTGGGACACACTGGAAGAGAAGTGGGAATAGAGACTAAGATGAGGAAGAGTTGGATGGGAGTGGAAGGTGAGAAAGCTCTAGGTTCATACTGAATCATGAGCTTAGCACAGATAAACCATGAAAAGACATTGTGATTAGCCTAAGGATATAGCTCATAGACAGGGCTGCTTGATAAACTTGTTTTTTTCCTGTATCAAATGGGAGGTCAACAGCCAGGGGGAGGGGCTTCCAGATACAAAGGGAAGGGGTCCACTTCATGAATTCAGGTATTTCTCCCTCTATCCTTCAGGCTTGTGAGTGAAAGGGGAGACTTTCCTGGCAGCCTGAGAGCCTGGGCATGGCTGCACCATCCACTCACACCATTTATTGTTTTTTTGTTTTTTAAAACATTTTATTTATTTAATTAATTTAGTTTTGGCTGCATTGGGTCTTCGTTGCTACGCGCGGGCTTTCTCTAGTTGCGGCGAGTGGGGTCTACTCTTCGCTGCAGTGCACGGGCTTCTTATTGCGGTGGCTTCTCTTATTGCGGAGCACGGGCTCTAGGCGTGTGGGCTTCAGTAGTTGTGGTGCACGGGCTTCAGTAGTTGTGGCTCGCGGGCTCTAGAGCGCGGGCTCAGTAGTTGTGGCACATGGGCTTAGTTGCTCCGCGGCATGTGGGATCTTCCCAGACCAGGGCTCGAACCTGTGTCCCCTACATTGGCAGGCAGATTCTTAACCACTGTGCCACCAGGGAAGCCCCATTCATTGTTTTAAGGGTCAGTCATGCAGTGGGCAGTGGGAAAGTCTCTATGGATGCCCTGGAGGTTCGTCTTGCCTTCTGGATAGTTCTAGCACACTTAGAAGGAGGGTGAGATCTTCTCCTTCTAAGGAAAAGCATTAAGAGTTTCACCCAGACTTGATGCTCTCCAGAGCTTTGGGTTTTCCAAGGGGACAGTTACACAGAGCACAAGGTGGGACAGGCAAATCTCCTCAATGTGAGTAACTTAATGGTTCTGCCTGGATAAACGTTGACTTGCCTAGCATTGACCTGGATGGTGGGGCTGAAGTTACAAATGAGACCCAGTGTGTGTGCTCGATGTGCCACATCTTATAAAAATTATCGAAGACAAGTGCCAGGAAGAGGATGGTTTGGGCAAGCCATTGCTGCTCTGCCATCCTCTGCAGTGCCATGGTGGAGATTACCCTTCAGGCCCAGGGTTAGGTGTCTAGCAGCCCTCTGGGGAAGTTCCAGTCAGGCCATTCCAAATACACTACTCACAGGAGTCCAGAAGATACCTGGTTCACATGGGTATTTCTTGAGCTTGCAATATTGTCTATGGGCTCTAAATGCAGATCTTATTCTTTAAGAATAACTAGTCCTTTCCAAAGTATCCTGAATGGTCAGCTGGCGTTTCCCAGCTGGGAATGGGAGATGGGAGAATGGTTTCCTTGGACTTGGTCATCATTCAGCTCACAGGATCTGATGAGTCCAGAATGTTTTGAAATTTTCCACATTTCAGCAAGCTCACCCTGGGAGAAGCCTTGGAAGAGTTCAGTTATCATTTACTGGAATCTTCCTTCATCCTCCTTTTAAACTAATGGGGGTCATTTCAACTGATAAAGACTTTTATTACATTCTCACGTTGGGCAAGTTTCTGCGAGTTGGTATTTCTTCTGCGGACAATGGGGCACTGTAAGACAGTGAATGAGCTACTCCTGGAATAAACACATCTCTTTGTGGAGGTGACATAAGGGCTGAGGGATTCGGATTGCAGCTTTGTTTTCTTTCAGGGATCTACTCTTCTCCTAAGTTTTATGGTGCTTGTGATCCCTGGAGAATTAGTATAACGAGCCTCACTCAGCTTCTTCCCAACTCTTTTGGCTGTTACTTACTACAACTTTGCAAACAAAAGTTTCACTTGTTTGTTCAGATCAAGAATAACAGTTAATTTTAGTTAAAGTAATAAATCTAATTATTCCTCTGAAATTGGGGCTCCTGCCTAATATTAGGCAGTCCTGTTATTACAGGGATGTAAGGAGCCATCACAAGTAATATAGAACCTTGGCTAATCCTACCCTGGTCCCTACCTCACTGGGGCTAGGAGATGATAGAAGATGGGGTCCTAGGGGAAAGGGAAATAAGGGAAGGAAATGAAAAGTTTAGGATTATTTTTTCCCCAGCTTTATTGAGGTATAATTGACAAATAAAATGGTGTATATTTAAAGTGTACAGTGTGATGATTGTGTACATCGTGAAATGATTACTACAATGAAGTTAACTCACACATACATCACCTCACATAGTTACCATTTTTGTGTATGCATGTTTGGTGAGAATGCTTAAGATTTACTCTCTTAGCAAACTTCAAGTATAAAATACCATGTTACTAGCTATGAACACCGTGCTGTACATTAGGTTCCCAGAACTTATTCATCTTATAGTTAGGAGTTTGTACCCTTGACCAATACCTACCCATTTCTTCCACCCTCCCAGGCCCTGGAAACCACCATTCTCTCTGTTTCTGTGAGTTGGACTTTTTATTTGTTTGTTTGTCTAGATTCCACATATAGGTGATGCCATACAGTATTTGTCTTTCTCTGTCTGGCTTATTTCACTGAGCATAATGCCCTCCAGTCTCATCCATGTTGTTGCAAATGGCAAGATTTCCTTCTTTTTTATGATTTAATAATATTCCATTGTATTGTTTACCTGAGATAAATAGACTGCCAGATATTTTTCCAGCAAAGATGAGTTTATTTGGGATCAGCAACTCGGGGTTGCAACCATGGTGAGCCATGTGAAAATCCCTGCGCTACAAGTGAAGGAAAATGCTTTTATAGAGAGGAAAAGGAAGTTGGGAGGGCTATAGTAAACAAAGCGTCCATGACTTTTCATTGGCTGAGTCCTTGCCAGGAAAGAAAGGGAGTCTTTTTTCTTCCTGTTGGGCTTTGCTATCATCGCAGGGCATGAGAACTCCCCCTTCTGGTCTCTCAATTCTATTTAACTGAGATTTCTGCTTATTAATTTTCTTACATTTTATATATATAAACCATATCTTCTTTAACCATTCATCTGGTGACAGACATTTAAGTTGTTTCCTTAGCTATTGTGGGTAATGCTGCAAAAAACACAGATTGCTGATATTTCTTTGAAATAGGGGGACACCCGGGATGCACTGGGCCTTAAGGGCTACTACTGCCGCTGCATGCTGCTAGCCCACTGGACTTGATAGAGAAGCTGCTCAACTATGCGTCCCTGGAGAAGTGATCATGGACCATGGCAGTCAGTGTCTTGCCCACAGTTTGTTCTCCCAAGGTGTGGGGAGCTGGAAGCAATGCCTGCCCACAGCCCTGTCAGTGTGTGGCTCCCTCTCTGGAAAGAACCATCCAGTAAAGGTCTTTGAAGACCACAAGGAGGTCCTAACAGTTAAAAAAATTTTTTGTTTGTTTCCTTTGGATATTTACTCAGAAGTGGGATGGCTGGATCATGTGGTAGTTCTATTTTAATTTTTAAAGAAACCTCCATACTGTTTTTCATAATGGCTGTACCAATTTCCATTCCTAACAACAGTGTACAAGTGTTCCCTTTTTTTGATAAATATTCATTTATTTATTTGGCTGCGCTGGGTCTTAGTTGCGGCACATGGGATCTCCGTTGCCACGTGCAGAATCTTCATTGCGGCATGTGGGATCTTTAGTTGCGGCATGCGGGATATTTTTAGTTGTGGCAAGCAGACTCTTAGTTGCGGCATATGGGATCTAGTTCCCTGGCCAGGGATCAAACCCGGGCGCCCTGCATTAGGAGCATGGAGTCTTAACCACTGGACAACCAGGGAAGTTCCAACGGTTCCCTTTTCTTGACATCCTTACCAACGCTTGTTCTTTCTTTCTTTTTTTTTTAATAATAGCCATCTTAACAGGTGTGAGGTATGAGGTGCCATCTCACTGTGGTTTTGATTTGCATTTCCCTGATGATTAGTGATGTTGAGTATATTTTCATGTACCTGTTGGTCATTTGCATGTCTTTGGAAAAATGTCTACCCAGTTTCTTTGCCCATATTTAAATGGGCTTATTTGATTTTTTGGTATTGAGTTGATTTTTCATGAGCCCAGTTATCTCTCTCGAACTCCAGAACCATCTATCTAACTATTTACTGAAGAGCTCTACCTGGGTGCCTTAAAGCCAATGTGTTAAAACTGACTGGAACCTAAATTGGAAAAGAATTTGAAAAAGAATAGATACTTGTATATGTATAACTGAATCACTTTGCTGTACACCTGAAACTAATACAACATTGTAAATCAAGTATACTCCAATATAAAATAAAGATAAAAATAAAACTGACTGGAAGAATATACCAGAGACCAATAAAACAACAATACTTGTTGCAGGTGGTAGTTTGGGGTAGAGAGGGACAGGGTTGACAGTATGATTTCTCACCATATATCTTTTAGATGAATGAAAAAATGTGAATGTATCATCCTCCTCTCTCCCCCCATCCACTTCTGCCCAAACTTGCCCTTTTCATGTGTGTTCCTGTTTATGTGAATGGTATCATCATTTCCTTGGTCACCCAAGCCAGAATTTGGGGAGTTTTCCTGGACTCCTTTCTCTCCTTTACTCTCTTACCCCAACTTCTGTAATTTTGCCTCAAAAATATCTTGCAAATAAATTTCCTCTTTTTTCCATCCCCACTGTTATTGCTTTAGCTTGGGTTCTTTTATCTCTTATTTGGATTTTTTTTTTTTTTTTGCAGTACGCGGGCCTCCCTGCTGTGGCCTCTCCCGTTGCGGAGCACAGGCTCCGGACGCGCAGGCTCAGTGGCCATGGCTCACGGGCCCAGCTGCTCCGCGGCATGTGGGATCTTCCCGGACCGGGGCACGAACTGTGTCCCCTGCATTGGCAGGCAGACTCTCAACCACTGCGCCACCAGGGAAGCCCTCTTACTTGGATTTTAATATCTTTCTCACTTTAGTTCCCCACATTCTACTAGAGTGATCTTTTAAAAACACAAAACAGGTTATAATACTTTCCAGCCTAAAATCATTGGATGCCTCTATTAACCTTCAGAGTAAAATGTAAGCTTTCTAGTGTAGCATCCTTTTGATCTTGGGTCTACCTACTGCTCCAGTTTCTTCTTCCATGACTTTTTTTCCATAGCTTAGTCTTCAACCAAACTGCCTGTCCTTCTTGAAAATATCAGGTTCTCTCTGGCCTCCATACCTTTACATATGCTGTTCTTTCTACCTGAAATGCCTTTCTAACTTTGGCAAAAATCAGATCGAGTTTTTCCATGAGAAAACTTTTCTGAGTAGTTCTCCTATCCACCCCCAGCCCAACCACATTCCTCTCATCTATAAATATAAATTCTGATATTGCACTAGATACAATATTATCACTGTTGAGTTTTTCCTCTGTATTTCCCTACTAGCTGGGTGACCCTGGACAGATCCTAACATCAGAAATTGAATCACATTTTTCTTTGTCTTTCAAACATCTTGCACAGTACCCATGTGGGGGGTTTTGAATTGTTAACCATTTTTTTTTTATGGGTATTTCTTATCCCTCCGAGCTGTCTTATTCCTTCCATTTCGGTAAGGAAACTGGGAAAGAAATGTTATTGCAGAAGGCAGAATAAAGCCTTTTCGAGTTTAGGACTCAGGGCCTAGACAAAACCTGATGAGTTTTGTCATCAGGCTTCTTATTTCCTGAGATTCTGTGTAACAGGGGAAAGAGGAGACTTGAAGAGGAAAACAGGATAGCTCAGAACTGCTGGGTCCCTGGGAAGGAGCATGGTACTCTGCCCTTTCCCAACCCCAGGCTGAGTCTAAGCGGGGAGATGACAGAACCTCACATAGAGTTGTGGGTCTGAGAACAGAGAGCACTTGTAATTTACTTTCTGGGAAGGTCCAGGGCAGTGGCCGTACCTTAGGGGAAAAGTGGCTGCATAAAATTCCTAGGCAGGTGGGACATTTGAGACCATCAGAGAGTTTCCCACAGCTCAGAGAGGTGCAGTAATAAAGGCTAGAGTGTCTGAAGGGGGCATGGAGATAGCCGGGAGAGCCACCCAGCCTGCAAGGGCCTCCTTGATGCGAATGAGGAGCAATGTACCTGCTACCTGTGGACTGATGACCTAGGGCAAGATGGGAGGATCCAGAGGACCGTGGGCAAAGGCCTCCTTGTCTCCTCCCAGCTTCCTCTTAACTTAGACACAACGCTGGAGAAAAGTGTGCTTGCGGGAGAATCCAGAACTGACTGAGATTTAATTTCTACCATCAGGTTAGTGGGCCGTCTAGGGAAATTAAACTGAGTTTTAAGAATAGCAAGGAAATTAAATTTGGTATGCACGAGTTTGTGAACTAAGATTAGTATCTGCTTTACCTGGCATCATATAGTGTTATAAATCAATTAATTAAATATTAATGTAAAATTTACAAAGGAGTAGAAGTACATGTATTAAATTGCTGTAAGTAAATTTTGCAATATAAGTATAATTTAGATTATTAATCCTTTCTCAATAAAAATGTGACTATCATGAAGGACTTTGAAATGGGAAAAAAGAGATTACAAAATTAGTGAGTGTCCAAACTCACTCATTCAGGTCATCTCTGCCTTCCAGTGTTTTTAAGATGTTTTAGCACTTTGTAAATTGTAGAAAACTAATCATAATGTAAATTATTCTTGTCTGTAGAAAAACACATGGATTGTGTTTATTAGAATGCGACTGACAGTTTTCTGTAGATAGACCCAGTGTGCATGTATTTGCAAATTCATTTCAGAATTTCGTATCCCTATAAATGTCGTTGCTCTTTGAATGCTTCTTTAAGCTAGTTGTAACATCTTACCGGTTTCCCTCATAAATTAATGAGTTGTTAAATAAAATCTTTGACATGAGTTCATATAGCTCATGCTTTGAGAATATTCTGCAAGAATTGACCTCTGAAATGTCAACACAGCCTGCTAGAAGTGATTTTAGGGAGAGACAGACAGTCATATCTTGGGATATCTCTTATTAGGACACTTGCCTACTGTAGGTTGGAGCACTCTGCTATAATAGCAAAAGTAATTTGTAAGAGGTTTTCAACATTTTAGTTAACAGATCAATAGACGGAAACAGAGAAAACCGCTTAATCACAAAATGCAGTGAAATAGACTGCTTTCACTTCAGCGAAGTCACAGTTTTCCTCCCACAGTGTGTTCTGCTGATGGATGTGTTGAAATAAACATGTGACTTGAGAGAGAGATCTTCTGCATGGTACAAACTTTATTATGCCAACATCTGGCAGCCGGATAAAATGATAGTTAAGACCTGGAGTCAAATCACTCTTTAAGCCTCAATTTCCTCATTTGCAAAATGGTGTGTTCTGGTTACAGTTGCTGTGTAGCAAAGCGCCTGGAACTTGGTGGTGTAAAATGTGAGTCGGGACTTCAGGAAGGGCTTGGTTGGGAAATCTTACCTGTAGGGTCTCTCATGAGACTGGGACTGCAATCATCTGAAGGCTTGACTGGGCTGGATGTCCAGGATGGTCCACTCACATGGTTGGCAGTGAAGACTGGTTGTTGGCTGGGAGTTCAACTGGCACTATTGATTAGAAATATCTACACATGGCCTCACAGCATGATGGCCTAACTATACTAGGAGTTCTTAAGTTGTGGCTGGTTTTCCCCAGAACAAACGTCCCAAGAGCCTGGTAGAAGTTGCAAGGCCTTTTCTGACCTGGCCTTGGAAGTTATATGACATCATTCTACCATACTCAGTTGGTTAAAACCTGCCCTGGTTCAAAGTGAGGGTATATAGGCCCCAACCTGTTGATAGGAACTTTGGCAAAGTCACATTGTGGAAAGCATTTGGGATGGGAGATACAGTTGTGGCCATATTTAGAAAATACAATCTGCCACATGTAGATAATATTATTGCCTATTTCATGAGGTTTTGTGAGTATCAACATGAGAAATGGTCTTAATACAGGACTTAATCAGCATTTAAATACTGATTTAATTGCTTAATTTAATTAAGTGCTTAAGTACTGATTAAGTACTTAACAACACTTAAGCACTTAATCAGTACTTAATATAGTGCCTGGTGCATTGGAAAAGCTCAATAATTGTTACCATCATTATTACTTCAGCACTGCCCTTTGGACAGTTTTTCAGTTTGTGGTAAACACTATTTTGATTTTCTGAATTCTGGTTCTCAGAGAAATCTGATTAAGATTAGACAAAGACCAAAAAATACAAGTGAAATTGAATGGAAGTGTATTGTTGTTACCTTTGAAGTGTCTTCTTGTCACTTTAAAAATTCTGAAGTACAGGACAGCCTTTACTTAGAAGTAAAATGTCCCAAATTGCAGGGGTGGTGGTGATTTGTGACCCTCTTACTTGCTTCGAGGTGATGAAAATGCTTTGGATCCAAACTTGCACTAGAGCATTAGCACCTATTGATTTTGGCTTTGTTTTCTCACTGTTAAATCTGTTGTAATGAAGTCAATGTAAACTTTCTTATCAAGGTTTGCAGGACTGTTCTTTATGACTGGAAAAGTCACAGAGTTTCAGATGTTCTGAAATTTAGCAGCAGTAACTTTCCCTTCCCAAAGCGATTTGAAATGAACATCCGAGACAATGAACTACCTCTGACAAACTCAGCTTGTGCTTTGTTGTCATCTGTGATGATTTACATTCCCTTTTTCTTGGCTGTGAAATCGATGTCACAGCTGCACTAGGTACTGGGCAAATGATGTTCTTTTTATCTGCTTTAAATATGAAACTGCGTTCTTATCACTGTGGGTTGAAGGACATCTTTGTACCTGAACACTTTGATTTGAGGGTGATGTCAAACAGATTTTGACTCAGATAAATATTCAGTTGTGCCAGGAATTACAAATAGAATCTTGTGACCTTGTTTCAATTAGGAGAAACGTGGAATGAGTTAAGGAAAAATGTATTAAAATAACATTTTTATTTTCTTTTTGCTATAAAATAATTTATGTTCCTCATAGGAAATTTTAGAAAATCCAAGCAAAAAGAGAAAAATAAAAATCACCTGTATTCTTACCACCTGGCTGCAATAATTATTCACATTTTAGAATAAGCATCTTGTGCATACACACATTTATATACACCACAGATTTTAAAATAAGGGATCATGATGTACATGTTATTTAGCATTTGGATGTTTTTTTAAATAAAAAAACTTGATAGAGTGTGGGGATCTTTCCATGTCAGTAAATACATAAAATCAATTTAAATTATTTTAATCAGTTTCCTATTTGTCTCTCTGCATTTAGATTGTTTCCCATTCCCACAGTTACAAACATTATAAAGTATATCCTCGTACAGATATTTTAAAAATTTGTTTAAAAAATTATAGAAGTAGTACACATTAAAAAATTCAAATATTGGGCTTCCCTGGTGGCGCAGTGGTTGAGAGTCCGCCTGCCGATGCAGGGCACACGGGTTTGTGCCCCAGTCCGGAAGGATCCCACATGCTGCGGAGCGGCTGGGCCCGTGAGCCATGGCCACTGAGCCTGTGCGTCTGGAGCCTGTGCTCTGCAACGGGAGAGGCCACAACAGTGAGAGGCCCGCGTACCACAAAAAAAAAAAAAAAAATCAGTTGAGTGTCTATATGCTACTAAAAAAGTATCAGAAAGAAAAATTAAGAAAACAATCCCATTTACAATTGCATCAAAGAGAGCAAAATACCTAGGTGTAAATTTGACCAATGATGTGAAAGACCTGCACAATGAAAACTGTAAGACACTAATAAACTGAAGAAGAAACAAACAGAAAAAAATGCTGTTATCTGGCATTGGAAGAATACTGTTAAAACGTTCATTCAGCCAAAGTACTGTACACATCCAATTCAATCTCTAACACAATTAAAATAGCATTTCTCACAGAAACCAAACTAACAATCCTATCATGTGTGTGGAACCAAAAAGGACCCCAAATAGCCAAAGCGATCCTTAGAAAGGACAGCACAGCTGGAGTCAACTCACTCCACGACTCCAAACTATACTGTGAAGCTACAGGAACCAAAACAGTGTGGAACTGGCACAAAAACAGGCACATGCACCAGAGCAATAGAACAGAGAACCCAGAAATAAACCCACACGTATGTGGTCAGTTAATTTATGACAAAGCTGCCAAGGACATACACTGGAGAAAGTCCCCTTAATAAATGATGCCAAGGAAACTAGATCCCACACACCAAAGAAAGACAATGGGAACTGTCTACACCGCCACAAAACTACCTGAAATCCACAATATTCCACGTGGAGCCCTTCCTCTGCTGGCTCCTCTGAAAATGGACCCCCCTCAGCAGTCAGCCACATACAAGAAGCTTCTCCCCACTTTCTCTTCACCTTTTACTTTTGGTGGTGCCTCCCAGCCAGTCCTGAAGACAGTGGGCTCCTGTCTGCATGGGTGAGGCCCAGTGTTGTCCAGAAACTGAAGCTCCAGTGTGCCCTGAGGAGACCCACCTCCCATCAGTGTGGACTCGGCCAGGCATTGCCCCGAAGCCAAAGCCCTGGCGAATGCCAGATCCAGTTCAACCAGAGTTGTGATGCTTATTGGCCTTACGGAGTCCACATGTTATTGAGACACCGTAAGAAGATTACATTAGGAGCCACCATCTCTTGAATGCCATGGATGACCTGGCGTGCAGCCCCGAGGGTGGCGCTGCTGAGGCCATGGGCGGAGTGGGGGGCAGGGGTGGGGTCAGACATCTGGCTGCCCTCCTCTTTGGCTCCAGGACAGCTCACCGACTGCGGAGTTCCGGCCCTGTGGGAACCCGGGCTAGCACAGGCTCCAGACGGGCAGGCTCAGCGGCCATGGCTCACAGGCCCAGCCGCTCCGCGGCATGCGGGATCCTCCCAGACCGGGGCACGAACCCATGTCCCCTGCAACGGCAGGCGGACCCTCAACCACTGCGCCACCAGGGAAGCCCCAGGATACTTTTAATAGGTAGTGATGACACAGCTGGCTATCCACCTGGAGGATGTAAACTTCCTCTGTGTAAACAAGGACTTTGTGGCTCTAGAGAGACAGTTTCCTCTGTCTTGGTTATTTTGATTCCATTTGAGACTGGTGGAAATGAAACACAATTTTATTTTCTTTTAGCTTTTTATTTTAACATAACTTTTGATTTATAGTCAAGTTGTAAGGAATTCCCATATATCCTTCACCCAGATTCCCCATATGTTAACAATGTACCACATTTACTTTATCTTTTTCTCTCTTGACATATTTCTCTTAAGTTTAATAATTTCTTAATATTTATACTACTAATATTATATATTAATATGTACAATACTGACAGTACATATAATCTAATACAGCATAGTGAACTTAGTACATTAAATAGCCTTTCATATTTCCTGTCCATATTTCTGTGGTCATCTTGAAAAAAATTTTAACATAACATAACAGACCATACTTTGGAACTTGCTGATGTTCCCCTAAGATTTCTAAAATCTAGATCCACATCCTGGCTGTCTCTCTCTTTTCCCCTTACAGTTTAGTTGAGTAAACCGGTCATTTGTCCTATAACATGCCCACAGTCTCTGCTTACTCTTTGCATCCTCGTGGTGCTGTGCAGCCCATTCCTCTGCCCCTCTGTGTTCCCTGAAGACTGGTTGTTTGATGTAGAGTCTTGATCAGATTCAAGTTTGATTTTCTTGTCAAGAATATTTCATACTGTTGTATTCTAATTCTTTTGTACTTTCTTTAGTAGCTGGGATACTTCCATAAGGAGAATATTCATCAACTATTTGGTTATGCTGTCTAGATTGTTTTTAACTTTTGCAGAAAGGAGTCAATGAATTATTGTACCTAGCTCAATAATTAAAAGTTGTTTGGGCTTTTTATAGCTTATGAAGAACCACATCCGAATACCAAGCAGGAGTTCATTGGCAGATCAGATTTACTGGAAGTGATTCACAAATATCATTAATAAACTATTATTATCTCCTTCACTTAGCTGTGCCTCATGACTTCACCTATTTAACTAAATCCAGTTCATGATTCTTGACAAACTTTAATGTATTCATTTAAAATGAGTAATGAAATAATTTAACAGTGAATCACCTTTACTTATGTATTTTTATATTGAATAGCAGGAAACCAACAGAGAAATTTGTCACTTTTGTTTGAGAACACAGTTAAATTTATTCTTATTTGACTCTTTCACCCTGGTTGATTAACCAGCTGTGTTTAATTTGAAAGCTTATGAAATTAAGTTTCTTATCAGCACAGAACAAGGCATTTTATAGTACAGCATCTGGATTTAAAAGTGTTTTAAGTCCAAGGAGATTATTTTTACAGCTTTTCATTAGAGCTGACTTTCTATAGCTGAAAACTACATTTCCAAGACTGCAGCATAACTAGTATTCTGGATGAAATCTAGATTTTGTACATGCAGAATACAGAATCTGGAGCTGTGTTATGTGGGGAGAGTAGCAGGGCATGAGATAACCGTGTTCCAATATGGTACCCGGCAGACAGTGTCACTTTTCCTGCTCCAGCAGCTTCCTGCAGTAGAATTGGCGGTGAACCCCATCACAGCAGAGATAGTCTGGCTAAGCATTCCTGGAAGTCCTGCTTAGAGCCTATTCTTCCATTCCTTCCAGTGACTTTGTAAACCACACACAAAAAAATCACTTTCTGCTTATACCAATTTGAATGATTTCTGTTATCTGCAACCTATTTCTCACTAATAATAAAGCTATTGATTTTTGTATATATATATATTTTTTCATTTTTGTATATTATCTTTGTACTGAGCCATCTTACTCTATTGCCTGAGATAATTTTCTGGAAGTTTCCAGTTAAAAATTGTACAGTTGTCATCTCCTCTTTGCTAATTTCATCCTGATTTCTCTTGAATATTTGTACCATATATTGTAGGCAATAGTGAACATTTTACGGTTTTTCTAACTTTAATGGAAAGCTTCTAGTCTTTCCCAGATGAAAATAATTCTGACTTTGGAGATTACAGATATGTAATGTTATGAAGGTATTCATCTTTTCCCATTTTATTAAGAACTTTCTAAGCTAAAAAAAATTAAGAATGTAAGTTGGTTTTTATAAAAAATTTTTTTCAACATCCATGGAAATGATTAAAAGATGTTTCTCTTTTTTTCTATTTGTATGATGAACTATATTTATAGATTTCCTAATATCGAATTGTCTTGCATTCCTTGAAAAGTCCCACTTGGTTATGGTATCTTATTTTTTTAATGCTTTACTGGATTCTTATTGTGCCTATTTTGTGGTTTTTGCATTGATACTCATAAGTGGGTAGTTTTCCTTTTTTTGTACTAGTTTTGCTGTTTTCCTATTGATATAATGCTTGCTTTATGATAATAATTAGAAAAATTTCCTTATTTACTGTGCTTAGTTCTATGAAATTATCTGCATATGGCGATTTTTGGCAGGGAGTATGTAGAGGGTAACTCTGACAACTTTATTCTATTCTACTTCTGTACATTTAGATTTCCCATCTTTTCTGGGGTCAGTTTTGATCCATTCCATACAAGTTTTCCAATGTATTTGGATATATGTGAGCAAAACCATATATATATATTATGTCTTTACTATATATATACATATATGTATATTTCTGCTGTATCTGGTTATTTCTTCCTTTCCTATTTGGTGTGTTTGTGCTTTCTCCTTTTAAAAAAAGTTAGGCTCACTAATAGTTTATCTGTTTAGTTGATTTTCAAAAATCAGTTCTTGTATTTGCTGTTTTTAGTTATAAAAATTTATTACTTTGTGCTTTTCTCTATATTAATTCCTTCCTCTTAATTTCTCTTCCTAATTTATTGTTTTGCATACTCAAGTCATTCATTTTTATTCTTTCTTGTTTATAAGCATTTTAGGCTATGAGTTTTCTCCTGAGTATTTATTTAGCTATATAATTCCATATGTGAGGTAATAATAATAATAGTGGTAAATAAATCAGCCTCTCATGAAAATAGTTTACAACTTTACATTAACACAGTCTTCTGAAAATAAACATTTTAAACATATATGGTTTCCTATAACAAATATTTTAAATTTCAATGTTACAAGACAACTATCCATGGAAGTATTTTTTAAAAATTAATTAATTAATTTTTGGCTGTGTTCGGTGTTTGTTGCTACGCGCGGGCTTTCTCTGGTTGCAGTGAGGGGGGGCTACTTTTTGTTGTGGTACGCGGGCTTCTCATTGCGGTGGCTTCTCTTGTTGCGGAGCACGGGCTCTAGGCACGAGGGCTTCAGTAGTTGTGGCATGTGGGCTCAGTAGTTGTGGCTCTCAGGCTTTAGAACGTAGGCTCAGTAGTTGTGGCATATGGGCTTAGTTGCTTCACGGCATGTGGGATCTTCCCGGACCAGGGCTTGAACCCATGTCCCCTGCATTGGCAGGTGGATTCTTAATCACTGTGCCACCAGGGAAGTCCCCATGGAAGTATTTTTTTAAAACTCTTTCAATAATGTGGGAATGCTCCTTGGTCTTTTTAGTTGACTGATTCAGACAAATGCTCAATTCTGTAAGCACAAGTTCCAGGGGAAAAAATGTAGATTTCACTAAATTTTCGAGTAACTGATACGTAAATATTTTTGCTGTCTTCTTATCTATCTAACAAGACTCAGTGGTTGGTTTATGACTCTCTATTTTCTTTTTTTTTCACATCTTTATTGGAGTATAAATGCTTTACAATATTGTGTTAGTTTCTGATGTATAACAAAGTGAATCAGCTATATGTATACATATATCCCCATATCCCATCCTTCTTGAACCTCCCTCCTACCCTCCCTATCCCATCCCTCTGTGTCATCACAAAGCACTGAGCTGATCTCACTGTGCTATGCAGCACCTTCCCATTAGCCATCCATTTTACATTTGGTGGTGTATATACATTAATTCTACTCTCTCACTTCATCCCAGCTTCCCCTCCCCCTCTGTGCTGGGATTGTTTCCTTAATTTCTCTTTCTGATCTTTCATTGTTAGTGTATAGGAATGCAAGAGATTTCTGTGCATTCGTTTTGTATCCTGCAACCTTACCAAATTCATTGATCAGTTCTAGCAGTTTTCTGGTGACATCTTTAGGATTTTCTATGTATAGAATCATGTCACTGGCAAACAGTGACTGTTTTACTTCTTCTTTTCCAATTTGTATTCCTTATATTTCTTTTTCTTCTCTGATTGCTTTGGCTAGGACTTCCAATACTATGTGGAATAATAGTGGCAAGAGTGGATATCCTTGTCCTGTTCCTGATCTTAGAGGAAATGCCTTCAGTTTTTCACCATTGAGAATGATGTTTGCTGTGGGTTTGTCATATATGGCTTATTATGTTGAGATAGGTTCCATCTATGCCTACTTTCTGGAGAGTTTTTATCATAAATGGGTGTTGAATTTTGTCAGAAGCTTTTTCTGCATCTATTGAGATGATCATATGGTTTTTATTCTTTTTTCTTAAAGCCTCTTTATCAGTGTTCTCCCTTTCCTTCAAGGCAGTTTGTTACATTGTTAACTAAGGCTTATAGCTTTTGTCTTCTGTTATAATTTTTAACCAAGATCAAACTAGTGAATATCAAACTTATATATTTCTGATTTCAATGTTATTATTTTATGAATGAATTATTTTAATATTTCACCTTAAAAAAAAATATTTCACCTTGAGTATAGTCATTAATTAGGTTTCTTGTGAACATTTGAAACTTTTTCCTGTCTTTAGAAATGTCATCTATCCATAGAAGCATAGATGCTCACTAAGAGTTAAAAATTTGCATCAGATGGTGGGTTTAGGGTGCTCATTGTACTATTTTTTTTATGCTTTCCTGTGTATTTGAACATTTTCATAATAAAAAGCTGGAAAATATCAGATCTATTTATATAATTATAATAGACATCTAAGAATGCTTCAGAAATGATCAGAGAAGAGAGGGAGTTGGCCATTGGAAGGGACACAGTGGCTGTTTGAATTATAAGCAGGCAGTTGTTACCCTCTGTTGTTTTTCCTCATGGAGAGTGGAAATGCTGTGGTGTGTGACAGGAAATATTTAGATTGGGTAGTAGAGGGAATAGCCTTCTGTAGGAGACCATGCAGCTGCTTCCCCTTGCTTGTCTTTAAGAG
This sequence comes from Neophocaena asiaeorientalis asiaeorientalis, assembly GCF_003031525.2. Classification (NCBI taxonomy): domain Eukaryota; kingdom Metazoa; phylum Chordata; class Mammalia; order Artiodactyla; family Phocoenidae; genus Neophocaena; species Neophocaena asiaeorientalis. Next base: position 354,230 of record NW_020172816.1, on the reverse strand, counting down.
CTCCATAGATGCTCTCTGTGTCACATGGTGGAGGTGAGGTGGCTATCCCTTTGGTTGGAGAGAGAAGACAGTTTAATCGTTTCTCAAACAGACCCAGGGGCAGCTGCAACTCATAACTGTATAGGGTTAGCCAGGACAGTGTCCAGTGCCCTGAAAATAGCAAGGGTGTAGATCAGGTTCTGCCTACAGTAGACCTGCTGAGCTCCACAGATTCCCTCTGTGGATTAGCCTCTGCCTTGTATCTCACCCAGAGCAGTTCCATCAGAACTCTGAGTACAAGCCAGGGAGGGGCCCTGGTGTTCACAGAGCCCAGCTCTTTACTCTTCTGGGAATGAAGAGTTCATAACAACCAGGCACTTAACAAAAGTATGGGATTTTCCAAGAGAAACAATCCTTATGACATTGGTCAGGCAAATTTCCCTGACTGTAAAAAGTCATTCACAGGACTTCCCTGGCGGTCCAGTGGTTAAGACTCCATGCTTCCACTGCAGGGGTCACGGTTGCGACCCTTGGTCGGGGAACTAAGATCCCGCATGCTGTGAGGCACAGCCAAAAAGAAAAGCAAAATGTCATTCACCCAAAAGATAGTTGGTGCCCACTATATCCAGAGCCATACTGAGACTATTCGGGCTACAGGATCGTTTCCAGAGTGCCATGCATGGTAACATCTAGGGGGACGTCCTAACATCTAGGATTCTGACCTGGTTTTAAATCCTGACTCTTCCATTAACTAGCTATGTAACTTTGGAAGCAAGTGCCTGTTGGTCTCTGTGCCTCAGTCCCCTCCTCGGTGGAGTGGGTTTCAGGATTACAGCACCTAGCTCATAGGGTCTGCTTGAAGATTCGGGATAACATGTTTGAAACACACGTAATAAATGTTCAGTAAATGTTCACTATTGTTATTTAGCCTGGTTGTGTTGCATCCTCTTTGACAAACCCCATGCTCTTCATTTTCCAACCACTCAGCTACCTTAAACAGACCCCAAGTTACCTCAGGGCTGAGAAGCAGCTACTCTTGGATTTTCCTGGTTACCCAGCTGGAGGGGGTTTCCAGGCTCTCAGGAGCTTCTTGCCTTTCTAGCTTCATCAGAACCATTACATTCTCAGCTGAGAGGACTCTGACCCTTGCTATTGGGCTCTGTGGGTGAGGGAGCAAGAGAACCACCCTGTGGCGATGGCCTTGGGATCTGTCCTCCTGTCCTTTCCTTTTAAGCTATAGGTGTAACTGGGGGTGATGAGATTCATTTAGCTCCACCAGGGGCAGCCCCAGGGGTCCTGCTGTATTAACCTTCATCTACATTCAGGAGTGACATCCCTACCAAGGCCTTGGTGTAAGTCATTTTTTGGAGACTTTGTGACTCCATGTGCATCTAGTACATAGATGTGTTTGGATGGTTTCCCGGTTTCTGTGGAATTTTGAAACTTGGAGACCCAAGTATTGATTCACTGAGGGAAACTTTCCCTTCTCTGGAGTGAAGTTGTGGAGCTTCTCTGGAGACTCATTACAACGTTGTGATAATAAGGCCCCAGCTACCTCAAATCCCTTAGCTGTTGATTGCTCTAACTTTGAAGCTGGAAGTTTGCCCTTTTATCCCCCAGTTGCAGAGCATAGCAACTTTGGGAAAGTTTAGTGAGTTTGGTTGAGGGAGTGAGGGAAGAATGGCAGGCAAGGCCCTTCCAAGGGCTGGATCAGTGGGGTAATGACCATGGGCATTGTGTGGCTGTGATGGGTAGGAGTCCACGTCCACATCCAGGAGCTACAGGATGATTCCTCCTGTGTCCCTTTCCTAGGAGTCTGTGTCTGCCCCTCCACCTCTTCATCCACTGTGTCCACTGAGCTTGCCCACCCAGAGTGGCCTTCTCAAAACCTGGGCCCATCTCAAGGCATGGGCCTCCACACCTACAGCCTCTCTCTGCTCAATGTCACCTCTTTAGATGGGCTTTTCCTGTCCATCATTTGTAAAACAGAGTCCCTTCTTATCCTTCCCTGTCCCCTTACTATGCTTATTTACTTTTATTCATAACACTACCTGACATTTTATTTACATATTTATATTTGTCTGTCTTCCCTACTAGAAGGAAAACTCTATGAGGGCAGAGACTGTTGTGTTCATTGCTGTGTACTCTATACTTAGAACAGGCTTGGCACAGAAGAGGTGCTGAATAAGCATTTTTAAATGAAAACAAGAAAGCAAAACACCTCTTTCCCAGAGGAGTCTTTGCACAGAGGAGAGTAGCTGTGGGATCTGGGCAGAAGAGGAGCTGTGCATTTCTTGCAGCATTTTTCAGGGGTTTTGGGTGTGAGATGCAGGAGTACCTTTTGAGAAGGGGATGTGAGGCATGAGAAAACCAAGGGTGAATCATTTAGAACAATTCTCATCCTCTTGGGATGATTGGTCTCTCTCTGAGAATGATACCAGTTGACTTGAGATGTCTTCAGCTCCTTTGATTACTCCACTGAGGTGAGCGTAATATGTTCTCATCCTTGGACCTCAGGAATGGGACCTAAAGTAATTTGAAGTATGGAGGATGAATACTCAAGAATATAGGCTTGCTTCCAGCCAGACAGGACCATTCCTTGTTTAAAGCACAGTGACCCTTGGTCTTCCTGCTTTTTCTCCTGCCATTTCTCCTAACAAGAGTGCTCTTCTGCTGCTCCCCCTTTCCTCTCTAGATCAGGTTTCCTTTACCTCCTCTTCTAGATCAGGTTCAGATTCTTCTTTTGTGAAGCCTTTCCAGCCATCATGGGGAAGAGCAACCTTTCCTTCCTCTAAATGCCTTTAAGTCTTACTGTTCATGCTTTATGACATTTGGCCATAAATGATTTGGGGGCAACTCAAGTACTAACTAACTAACTCTGAAGTCTTTGGCTTCTCTAGTCTCCAAAGGTCATCCTTCCCTCCAGTGTTTAAAATCACAAAAGTCCAAGTTCGGATCCTGATCCACCACTGAAAGTTCAGCTGTGGACCTGTTCCCCACCCATGTAATTCCCAGAGGATGCTTACATTTTCTGCCTAGCCCTGCTGGTTCTGGAGTTCTGCGGGACCTCTGGCCATCTTGTGACCAGCTTCTCCACTGCTACTGCTTTCCCCATACCTCCTCACCCCAAGTACAGACGTAGACCCCTGTATTATCTGTCCAAGCACATCACAGACCAGCACCTACCGAAGCTTTGGGATAATAGGAAGGACTTCTAGTATAGGAAAGAGGGAGGAAAACCCCATAGAACGAGATACAGGAAATTATTATTCTTGGAGTCCACCAGCCATATATACCTAGACAGGGTTTTTGGGGTTTTTTTCTTTTACACTTTCCTCATCCCTCATTCTGCTGCCACATGGCCACAAAACCTACCTTCTGCCATGTAGTACCCTTGCCTATATCTCTCTCTACTGCTTTCATTCCTGGGTGCAGGACCCTGATCTTTGAGACCCAGCAAGAAGGGAAAACCCCATTTTAGCCCCAGGCTCACTTCTCAGGACACATCTTTTTTCTGCAGAGATGGATCTCATTCCATAATGCAAGCCATTTCAATGTCATGAAAGAGAGCAGTGTACCTCTCTCTGTCTTAACCATTGAAGACACTATTTTGGCTTTGCTGCCATAAAGCCATTGGACTGTTTTCCCAAACAAACAGAGTCTGTTCCCCAAATTGAATCTGAAAATTGCTGATAAGTTTAAAATAACTTATTCTGGCTTTTAGACATTACAATTTCAAAAATTGGGGGGTTCAATCTCATTAGAACACTTCATCACACATATTTTTTTCTTTAAATGTGTTTTCTATCTTACAGAAATCGGCAGAATGGTAAAGCATCTTGGAGGAGATTGGTGGTGCCGTCTAAGGGAAGACCAGGGGAGTCTGTCCCTCCCTTCTGAAGCTCTGAGAGTGTCTGGAGGTGGGTGTGTTGTGTTTCAAGAGAGTCACACTAACAAAAATGTACTTAGGAGTGATGAACATTTCAGAATGACATTTGGTTAATTTGCATGAGAGATAGGACTGCTAACCAGAAATGCTCTGCCCAGTCTATTCCCTCCCTCTGCCCTATTCCTCCCAGTCAGAACCACTCCCTGAGATCTCACTGACCCTTTGTAAAAGAAAAGTGTGTTCTTCCATCTCAGTCAGTGGATATCTAGCGTGGAGAAGTCTCAGGAAGCAAGCAATACCTCAGAAACAGTTAAAAATTCCTCCCTAGTCATTCTGCCTGTCAGGGAGTAGGCAGGGGCCTGCTCACTGGATGAGCCCAAAGTCATCCAAAAGAACAGGGGCTGCCACTCCCTGGGTAAACTCATCCTTCCTGGGACAGAGCCCCTGGGAACTGAGATAATGGCAATCATGAGGTGTGCTCCCCTCCTCCACCGCTAGGGGTCTGCCCTGAGCTGGCGAGGAAGGCAAGTCATGGACACAGTAAAAGGTGAGAGACCCCAGGAGGTGCTCTAAGTGGTTGATTACTTACCAAGAACCTAGAAATGAGGGAAATGGATGGTTCCAATCAGTGGTTCTTAACGTTTTTTGAGTCACAAAGTCATATGAGAATTTGACTCTTCCCATCCTCACCCTAATCTACGTAGACACACCATTTCACATATATTTCAAGGGTTTTCCCAGAATACCCTGGAGTTCATCTATGGACATTCTGCTCAAAACCGTAAACCCCTGGAGGACAAGGACTGGACTTGTTCGCTGATGTGTGTCCAGTGCCTACCTGAAGTGTCCAAGATGAAGGAAGTGTCAGTAAATGTTGAGAGCTAAAAGGCAAAAGCAAACCTGCGCTTGCCTAGCAGAAGCCAGGCCAGGGTGTGCAAACGCCAGTGGCATCAGTGCCATGAGGGGCTTTGATGGTGACATCCCTGTCACTATTCTTCTTGACATTTAAACCCAGGGCTGCTGAACTGTGAACTCTTCACTCTTCTGACCTCTGGTCCTGACCTAGTGTGGTGACCTGAGACATGTACGGTCAGTGATGGTCTGGGGAAGAGATAAGTGACATTTTGAGGATCCTCACACTGCTACCTGGTTTTTGCAATGGCTTTGATATCAGTTTATTCTAAAGGCTTCTTTGAAGTCATCATTCAGCTGCATTTACTGAGCATCTCAGGGTCTACTGTGTTTCAGGAGGGTGCTTGATAAATGCTGAGGACTGAATCACCATAACAGCTGGTCTGGGTCACTTCAAAGTCCTCTGCTACTGCCAGCGAGGGAACAAGAGGAGCCACTGTAACCACTACCACTTTCAGAAACTCCTACATCACTGATCTGCTATGAGCCACTTGACTGAACACAGTCAAGTTGCTCATAGAACCTACTCCTAGGCCAGTTAAGTTCAGAAAGGGATGGGGCTCCATAGTAAAGAGAACTGAGCCCCAAAATATCAGAAGCTTTAATGAAAAAGGTCTATCAATTCAGAAGCCCCAAAACTCACAGATTCTTCCAAAGAACTGCCAGAATGGAAGACACACAGTGCAAGATTTGGTGCTGAGCATAGCCCACCAGTTCACATACTTTCTTCCCTGTGGTAAGCTCCCTGTTAGGGATTCCATAGTCCTTTCCTGAAACTTATCCTCAGGCTGGGGCCACGGTCAGATCTATTTTTATGTCCTTAAATCTACAAGAAGATTAGAGTTCCAGTCCCTTTGAACCCCTGGGAGAGTCCTCATTTTATATGCAAATTGGTATATGCAGATAGATATGAGGGGGCACTTCTTAGCTCTGCTGCAGCATTCAAGGCACTAATTAACATAAGTGGATGCTCTGGGGTGTGACCTTAGGAAGCATGTCAATGGTGCCAGGTGGAGGATGGATGTTATCTGCTCTTCCCAGATGCACTGGAACCCCAACTCGTGCCCAGCCAAGATATGCTGCTGGTCTAGCTTAGTAACAGACATTTTGCCTTATTTCTGTAAATGACTAATGACTTTTTCTTCATTCTTGTTCTTCATAACCTCTCCATATATTTGGCACTGTTGACGCTCCTGCCATCTTGGATTTCTCCTCCCCTGCTTCTTAACCCTGCACGGTTCTGTTTCTGTTGGTTTGCTTTCTGACTATTCCTCTTGTTCCCCATGGTGATTTAACCAAGGGCTTTCCCCGAAGCTCCACCCTTTTTTCCTTCTCTACATAAACTTCTCCAGCGTGTACCGTTTCATATCCACTTGCTTGTTTGCTCACTCACTCACTGAGCCTCTCTCACGTCCCTTATGTGGTACTAGGCTTAGAGAACACCAAGATGAATAAAATCTAGTTTCTGCCTTCAGGGAGTCATATAATTGATAAGTGGTAACTTGACCCAGTGCCTGGCTCCTTCTACTCACATTCCAGTGCTCATTGCCCTCTGTCTCAAGACTGTAAGTTATTTATGCATGCTCAGTCTTAATCTCACATGACTCCTTTGCCTGTAACTCCAGCCTTCATTGATTTTCTTCTCCAACAAACTGCTCTAGTCAGGAGAGCTGTTTGGTTTTTTTTTAATTGAAGTATATTTGATTTACAATGTTGTGTTAATTTCTGCTGTACAGCAAAGTGATTCAGTTATATACATTATTTTTTATATTCCTTTCCATTATGGTTTATCACAGGATGTTGAATATAGTTCCCTGTGCTATACAGTAAGACCTTGTTGTTTGTCCATTTTTTTTAATGTATGTATCTATTTATTTATCTATCTATTTATTTTTTGTGGCTGTGTCAGGTCTTAGTTGGGCATGTGGGATCTTTTGTTGTGGCGTGACGGCTTTTCATTGTGGCATGCGGGCTTCTCTCTAGTTGTGGCACTCGGGCTCCAGAGCATGTGGGCTCTGTAGTTGGGGTGCGCAGGCTTAGTTGCCCCACAGCATGTGGGATCTTAGTTCCCCAACCAGGGATCGAACCCACGTCCCCTGTATTGGAAGGCAGATTCTTAACCACTGGACCCCCAGGGAAGTCCCTCCATTTTATATATACTAGTTTGCACCTGTTAACCCCAAACTCCCAATCCATCCGACCCTCACCCCACCTCCCCCTTGGCAACCACAGATCTGTTCTCTATATCTGTGAGTCTGTTTCTGTTTCATAGATAAGTTCATTTGTGTCATATTTTAGATTCTATATATAAGTGATATCATATGGTATTTGTCTTTCTCTTTCTGACTTACTTCACTTAGTATCATAATATTAGGTCCGATCATGTTGCTACAAATGGCATTATTTTGTTCTTTTTTATGGCTGAGTAGTATTCCATCGTATATCTTTTTTATCCATTTATCTGTCGATGGACATTTAGGTTGATTCCATGTCTTGGCTATTGTGAATAGTGCTGCTGTGAACATAGGGGTGCATGTATTTATTTTTTTATTTATTTGGCTGTGCTGGGTCTTAGTTGCGGCACGCGGATCTTCATTGTGTTTTGTGGGCTCTTTAGTTGTGGCATGCGGGATATTTAGTTGCAACATTTGAACTGTTAGTTGCGGCATGTGGGATCTAGTTCCCTGACCAGGGATTGAACCCAGGCCCCCTGCATTGGGAGCATGGAGTCTTAGCCACTGGACCACCAGGGAAGTCCCACATGTACCTTTTAGAATTACAGTTTTGTCTGGATATCTACCCAGGAGTGGGATTGCTGGATCATATGGCAACTCTATTTTTAGTTTTCTGAGGAACCTCCATACTGTTTTCCATAGTAGCTGCACCAACTTACATTCCCACCAATGGTGTATGAGGATTCCCTTTTAGGAGAGCTGGGTTTTATTCCTTCAACAGTTTTATTACCTTGGGTAACTCATTTGACCTGTATTGGATTTAATATCTCTATCTGTGGAATGAGAAGGTTGTAGCACCGGGATTCTTTCATCTCCAAAATTCTATGATCATTTACAATTGGAGGGAGGTAGTGGCTAATACAAAACAGCAATTATATAGTAAAGCTAATGCTTTTAAAAAAATCTTATGAGCAGCATCCTCATGGGGATTGCTAGCACATCATAAAATTGTTTGCTGGGTCTGGAAAATATTTGTCCTTGTCACTTATTATAATTAACCAGTCACCAGAGCTATTAACATGTTCAGGTAAGAGGAAGGCAGGCATGGGAGTGGCTGAAGTTAAAGCAGGATTAGGTGGCAGCCTTAAACTTTCTGGAAGGATTGTCCTCATATAGGTACTGTTCTGAGATCATTGATCTTTATAGTAAGTTTGTGCCTTTATCCGTAAATTTATACATGTTATTCATGTTAAATAAATTTCTATAGAGTAAGAGTTCTGCTTCAGATCTTAAAAAAAAAACTGCCTGATTAGAAAAATGATATTATTTCCTTAGTCATTGATATTTTGAATTAAAAAAACAGATCCATTCAAGCTAGTTGACTAAAGGGGTATGTGTACATATGTGAAAGGATGAACTATTAAATGGCAATGAAAATGAATCACACGCAGCACAGTTGAACCTCCCAAATGTAAGATTGAGCAAAAGATGCCAGACACAAAACAACAGATACTATATGGATCCATTTATATGAATTGCAAAAACAGGCAAAACTAACCCATGATGTTAGAAATCAGGATAAAGGTTACCTTTGGGATGGAGGAAAGGAGTTAGAGAGGGACTTCTGGGGCGCTATCTCATGATGTAGGTGGTGGTTACACCAGTGTGTTCACTTTATGATAATTCATTGAGCTTGTGAGTTGTGTGCTTGTCTGTGTATGTGTTATATTTAAATTTAAAAAGTTAGGACTTCCTTGGTGGCACAGTGGTTAAGAATCCACCTGCCGATGCAGGGGACATGAGTTTGATCCCTGGTCCGGAAAGGTCCCAAATGCTGCAGAGCAACTAAGCCTGTGCGCCACAGCTACTGAGCCTGCGCTCTAGATCCCACGAGCCACAACTACTGAGCCCACGTGCTGCAGCTACTGAAGCACACGCCCCTAGAGCTTGTGCTCCGCAACAAGAGAAGCCACTGCAGTGAGAAGCCTGCGCACCACAACGAAGAGTAGCCCCCGCTTGCTGCAACTAGAGAAAGGCCATGTGCAGCAACAAAGACCCAATGCAGCAAAAAATAAATTAAAATTTTTTTAAAAAGCAGAAACAAATTCCTACAAATTTCCAAGTTCCCACTGGGAACCTTTAGCCAAGTACTTCCATTCTCAGCCCACAGAAGTCACTTCCTTCTTCTAGGCCTCCTCATCCTTTGTGTGGTTGGTGCACTTGTCTGCCTGTCTTCCCCAAGAGACAGCAAATGCCAGTGAGGGCAGAAAACTCGGTATTGTTAATTTTGGGTCCCCTACCCTCTTTCTCCTAGGAACCTACATTAGTGTGACAAAACAAAATTATTTTTAAGGCAGGACAAGAAAATTTTAACCATCACCATTTTCTCTGCCATTTGACCCACTCCTCCCTCCTCTTTAGTGTGCATTGTGCATCTGCATTATACATTAACTAGATCCCCTTAGAAGACACAGGAATGATGCCGAAAACTCAGCTTCTCTGTACACCAGTGCCAGATTGAATTGAAACTGGAGGGAAGGAGGCAGGGCACAACCTTTGTAAAGATGACATAGCCCGAGGACATGACGTAAACTGAGTGGAACCAAATGGATCCAAGATGGCGGACAAGTCAACTTTTTCCACTAGACGTTGAGCCTCAGTATCAGCAAGCTCACATCAGCAAGCTAAATGACACACCCACAGGCATCATGACAGTTCCAAGACCGACCATAAGGATCAAAAAGTGGGCGGTGGGCTTCCCTGGTGGCGCAGTGGTTGAGAATCTGCCTGCCAATGCCGGGGACACGGGTTCGAGCCCTGGTCTGGGAATATCCCACATGCCGCGGAGCAACTAGCCCCGTGAGCCACAACTACTGAGCCTGCGCGTCTGGAGCCTGTGCTCCGCAACAGGAGAGGCAGCGACAGTGAGAGGCCCGCACACCGCGATGAAGAGTGGACCCCACTCGCCGCAACTAGAGAAAGCCTTCGCACAGAAATGAAGACCCAACACAGCCATAAATAAAATTTTTTTAAAAAGTAAAATTCCTTAAAAAAAAAAAATTGGGCAGTGGCCCAATTCCTTGAAATCCTTGCCCCTTCCTAAAATAGCTGGAATATTCCTCCCACTCATTAGCCTATGAAATTACCCACTCCTATAAAAACTGACAACCCCATACCTGGTGCCTTTCTCACCTTCTGAGGTGGCCTACACTCTGTCTGTGGAGTGTGTTTCTGTCTAAATAAATCCACTTCTTACCTATCACTTTGTCTCTCACTGAATTCTTTCTGCGATGAGACATCAAGAACCTGAGCTTCATTAAGTTCTGAAACCAGGTGTGTGATCTCAGTTGGAAGACTGTGGGTTTTGGCCGGGTTTGAGTCCCGGCCGAGTGGGTTCCAGTCCCAATCTGAGGTGCACAGTTTCAATTCCACTTCAAAGACATGGTTCCCAGTTCCTTAAGAAAGACTTGCTGGGTCACAAAGCTGGCCAGAGTCTGATTTAAATTTTTAAGGCTAAAGATGTATATATTGATACCTTTAATATTTATATACCTATACATACTTTAATATTTATATACATTTCAAAGAACAAACGTAGAACTCACAAGTTTTCTAAAGTAGATGTCTAAGAAAAGGGAGAGGAGAGACAGCTCTTCCCTTTTAAGCCTTGTTGACGAAAAATTAATCAGTCGATCTAAGAAAGAAATGGAAAATTTTACTGGAGCCAAATTTGAAGATTATAACTTGGGAAGAGCATCTCAGAAAGCTGTGAGAACTGTTCTCCCCATTAGAAGTCAAGGCACAGTTATATAATTTTTTTGAGACAGAAGACTGCACATCAAATAATGTATTATTGACAGTTTACATGATCCAGATCTAAACGTCATCGTGGTGGGTAATGTGACCCCTTACAAGATCAAGAAGTCATGCTATCTTTGTAGAAGTTGTAGTGTTGATGCTGGGAGGATGTTGCTCTTTATGGTTAAGCAGGTATTCCTGCCAATGGGGAAGGTCTCGTGATGCATAATGCAGACACACAGTGCACAGTGTGGGAAGAGAGGAAGCCAAAGGGCAGAGAAGAATTTTTTATGTTTAAATTTTTTGTCTTGCCATAAAATATGAATTTTATTTCACAGCCTCTTACTTTACTTGTATTTGCCCTTATACAGCCCACTGGAAGCCCATTCCTGCAATGCTTTTTGCTTCTACAAGCTTTTTCAGCTACAGGTAAATGTCTGTGCTGGACCAGGTACAAATCAAAGTGAGCACACCTGACTCCTGTCTGATGGAGCTCACCCACACAACTGACAGATGAACATAAATCAAAGTGAGGATTACCTTTGGCAGGAGAGATTTTTTTGTTTCTAATCCTTAATTTTTAACTATGAAAATACACAGTAATTGTAAAATTTCTGCCAGTACAGAAGTGTATAAAATAAACCATGAGAGTTTTACCAGCCAGTTCTACTCTTAATTAATTAATGCTTATAGAACATATGCATATTTATTCATACACACTTAACTTTTATTGTACAAAAATGGGATGGTGTTATATGAATTGTATGCAATTTGATATTTTAAAATATCATTCCTTGCCAATACCTATAAAACTATATAATTTATTTTTAGGTGTCACTTTTATAAACAATGGGTACTGAGATTTCTAGTATTTTGTCAATGGTGCTAAAAGTTATTGGCATAAATTCCTACTCTTAGTACTCATGGCTTATACTAATTTTAAATTTCAGTAGATTATTTTGGTAGAGTCAACCAAATTGTCTACAAAATTTGTGGTAACAATTTCCTCACCCACAAACATTGTACGAAAATGTCCATCTTCCTCACCATTGGCATTACGAGATATTGTCAGTCTTAAAAATTTTTTGTCCTTCTGCATGTAAAAAATTTACAAGTTCCTTTCCCATTCTGGTCTTCTCTAATGCAGCACGTCCCAGACTTTAGGATTTTATTAAAATTAATTAATGATAGGGGAAAATCCCTTGAAATTGATGTGTTTGGCAAGCAAGAAATGACATTCCCTTCCACCCCAATCTTAGAATGTCAGTATCTTTTCATTAAAGAACATAGCTTAATCTTGGTAGGGTTAGGGCTTCCCTGGTGGCGCAGTGGTTAAGAATCCGCTTGTCAATGCAGGGGACATAGGTTTGAGCCCTGGTCTGGGAAGATCCCACATGCCACGGAGCAGCTAAGCCCGTGCACCACAACTACTGAGCCTGTACTCTAGAGCCCACGAGCCACAACTACTGAAGCCCATGCACCTAGAGCCTGTGCTCCGCAACAAGAGAAGCCACTGCAATGAGAAGCCCGCGCACTGCAACGAAGAGTAGCCCCCGCTCTCCACAACTAGAGAAAGCCCGTGCACAGCAAAAAAGCCCCAATGCAACCAAAAAAAAAAAAAAAAAAAAATCTTGGTAGGGTTATAAAGGACATAATTTCAGAATTTAAAAATATTGAAAAAAATTATTTCATCGTAGACCAGAAACCCTTTGTCATGGACCAGCTCTAGTCTGCAGACCCGTGTAGGGGTAACACATGTTTAAGCGGCTTTATTTGGACACTTTTCTCTTTCCTTGAAAATTTTGGGAAGTACATAATGTCCATTCTTTTAGTTACCTTATAATTTATCAGAGGTCCATAAATCTTTTGTCTTAAGTCACAAGCCCTCCTCCAAACTCTGTCCTTGACACTACATCAGTTGTCAGGTGTCAGCCTTGTGCTCTTTCTTTTCCAAAGTCAGACACTTTGCACTGAGGAGATGAAAATATTGTCTGCAACCACACGTCCTCCAGAGTCCTCTTTGTCCCAGGTTTCTTCTGGTTGTATAATTTGTTCTCACATGTATCAACTAAAGATTGCCTAAAACAAACTCTGCATCAGGCCTCAGAACACACTGGAGGAAGGAGCATCATTAGCAAGGTCAGGTCTGCAGAGGGCTCCTCCTACCCCATTAAGAGTCACCAACCAGGAGAATGTGGTCTTGTCTTCCTGGGTTGGGGGAAGCCTTTGTGCATCTGTTGGCATCAATGAATCCTTAGTATTCTGTCTAGGAATTCATTATTCTCGCAGGTGCCAAGCTGAGATTGTCTTTCCTCCTCAACCCTAGTGAAGAGTGATGTTTAGTAGGATAAAGGCAAAGGCTTTTCTAGTATAATAATGCTGAGCTTATGCTATGAAAAACAGTCAACATGAGCAAGTGAAGAAATGGTTCATCTTGAGCTATTTCACCTGGATGGGGTTGGCACGGACCCTCAAAATCTCAAGCATCTCACTTGCTTTCTCCAGATAGACCAGGACCCTGGGGGAGGGGGTGGAGATCAGAGAAAAAGGACCCTCCAGACCCCATCTAAGAAGGACTTGGTGTGAACTGACAGGTCACATGATGAGAAAAGTGATGTTTTGCACCATTCATTGGACACTTATCAGCCAATAGGATTATTTTCTATCTGCTCACAAACTGTACCTGCAGCTGTGAGATTTCAGCGTGACATGCCAGAGTGGACAGAGGTATTCATCAAGATTTCACCACCCTTTTGGCAATGAAACCAGACTGCATTTTTAGCACACATATTTCAGTGTCTATCTCCCGAAGAGGAAGTTATATTTAGCACATTTCCTGCTAGCCACTGAACAGTGCAAGACCTTCTGGGTCTGGAGTTAGTCACAGCCCTTTATGTCTATCTGTGGAATCCCTCCTTGTAAACTGCTAGGGCTTTGAGGAGCCCAAGTTTATAGCATGAACTCTTACCATAAATCCTTAGAACCCACCAGGAAAGGTGCTGATTGGGTAGTATGTTCATAGTGACTTCTTAGTCCCAGCCCTGGGAACATTAGGAATGCCCCAGTCAGATGGAGTGTGTGTGTGTGTGTGTGTGTGTGTGTGTGTGCGCACATGCTTGCATGCATCCATGTGTTTGGGCATGGTAGTGTAAATGGGGCACTCTGGGTGACCTTCTTCAGACTTTTAAAAAAAAATTTTTTATTGGAGTGTAGCTGATTTAAAATGTTGTGTTAGTTTCTGCTGTACAGCAATGTGACTCAGTTATACATATACATATATCCACTCTTCTTTAGATTCTTTTCCCATATAGGTCATTACAGAGTACTGAGTAGAGTTCCCTGTGCTATACAGTAGGTCCTTATTAGTTATCTATTTTATATATAGTAGTGTGTATATGTCAATCCCAATCTCCCAATTTATCCCTCTTCCTTTCCCCCCGGTAACCATAAGTTTGTTCTCTACATCTGTAACTCTATTCCTGTTTTGTAAATAGCTTCATTTGTACCCTTAGACTCTTCTTGTACCTACTCCTGAGGAATGTGTTTGCACTGCGTTGGGTTTGGGAAAATCAGATCAGCATTTTATGCAGCCTCCCAAAGAGAGGAGTGAACAGGAGATGAACTTCCAGGGCCATAGGCCCTACTTTTCCACATGGATCTTCTGGGTCAAGGGTCAGAGACACAGGGTCCCTTAGACCAGTACCTGCGGACAGGGGGCCTCAGAATCTTCTAGGGAATGTGTTTAAATGCAGATGTCATGGTCAAACTCCACCCAGGTATACTGAATCAAACTCTGGAGTATACAGCCGAGGAATTTATATTTAAAAAAATACCCTAGATTGTTTTGTGATGTGAGTGGGTTTGCTGACTACTGCCTTACTTGGCCCTTCCTGCAAGGGGATGGTAGCAGCACTCAGCGTTGACATCAAGTCTTTTTGATTTTACCTCCAAAACATTTCTTGCATCTTCTCTGCATGTCCACTAATCACTGGCCAAGTCCAAGCTACCAGCATCACTGGCCTGGACCACTCCGTGGCCTCAAAGTTTCCCCCTGCAGGGACTCATCCCCCTCCAGTCGGTACTCAACACAGCAGCCAGAGTGGTCATTTCCAGTCTCAAGTCAGATTCTGTCACACTCCCCACCCTACCCTGACCCTCACTCCAGTTATTATTTTTTTCTTTTTCCTTTCTTTTTTCTTTTTTCCTTTGGCTGCACCACATGGCATGCGGGATCTTAGTTCCCTGACCTGGGATCAAATCTGTGCCCCTGCAGTGGAAGCATGAAGTCTTAACCACTGGACCGCCAGGGAAGTCCCGCTCCAGTTATTTCTTTCCATCGCTTTTAGGATGAACACGACATTCTTCTCACGGTCAGAGGACCTGCAGGACTGGATCCGCACCCTATACCTCATTTCACAGCCATTGTTCCTGCTAATAGGTCTCTCCACAGACCTGCCCCCCTACTCCTTTCACCTGCTCTTCCTTCAGGCTCAGCTGTCACACTTTCCCAGGGACACCTTCCCAACCTCTCAAGGGCTGCACTTTTCAGTTGCAGTTTTTTACTAATTGATGCAATAATCTGATTAAACACGAGTCTTCATGTAGAATGTAATTTCCCATGGAGGCAGGGACCACATTTCTTCACTATCACAGCCCTAGTGCTTGGCTCTAAATACCTGTCCTCAGGACTTCCCTGGTGGTCCAGTGGTTAGGACTTGGCACTCTCACTGCCGGAACCCCAGGTTCGATACCTGGTTGGGGCACTAAGATCCCATAAACCGAGTGGCAAGGCCAAAACAAAAACAAAAACAAAAACAAAAACCTGCCCTCGCCTCCATATGGCAGGTGTTGGCCATCAAGCAATCTTCAGTCAGAGAATATGCAGGGTCCTCGGATAGACCAGAGCTTTGTAATTATACCCAGGAGTTCCATTCATTTGTTCATTCATTCATTCATGATGACAAATGTAGGATTAAGTGCCATTTTGAGCTGTTAAATTCTGGGCCTAGCTGGAGTCAGCCAGCACAGCAGGCACCGCTGGTAATGATTTGAACATGTCTGAACACTTGGTGTGCCTCACTTCCCTTGGCTCAATCAAAATAAACATCTACTGAACATGAACTAGGCGCCAGACGTGCCCCCTGTCCTTAAGCAGCTTGTGATCTAGGGAGGAAAGACAGACACGAAACAAGTGACTACAAGTTTATGAGTTTTACCAAGGGGCATTCGAGTGTGCCATGGAGACACAGAAGAGGGGGTGCGAGTCTAGTCTAGGGGTTCAGGGGAAAGCTTCCCTGCAGAAGGAATATTTGAGTTGAGGTTGAGGGTGAGTAGGAGTTAGAATAGGCCCTAGGGAGCAGTCCAGGTGAAGGCCAAGGTGAACTTCAGATGATAGGGCTATTTAATGGGCAGTAGGGAGCACCCAGTTCAGCCTAATTCTCCTGTGAGTTGGGGCTTGGCCCATCCAGCCCTTATCCATCCTCTTAAGGGGCGGATGCTGCACTAAACGGGAGAGGGAGTCGAGTGGCCTGTGCGTGGGTACCTCTCGGGGCCCCTCCTCTGACTCAGGCGGCACGGGAGCTGTTGTGAATTCAGCACCACTCTTGTTGGAGCAATATTAAACATCATGACCAAAGGCAGTTTTGACTCATTTATTTATTAATATAGAAAAGGAGCCCAAGGCAGCTGGACCGGTAGTACAAAGCACCAGGAGTTAATACTATTCTGGTGAAAGGGTTGGCTTTACAAAAGTGAAGGAGTAGGCAAGAGCTGCCCTGGTTCTGGGGCCAGGCCCAGCCTACTGCCCAGAACCTCGGAGCAGCACCTGGAACCAGCCGCTGGGAGAGAGTGACGGGGGGTCGGGGGCTGATGAGCTGGAGACCAGAAGGACAGGTGGCAGGGATGGGGGGCCAGGCAGTGAGAACCATCCTGTGGCTGATGAGGACAGGCAACTGCCGGCTGGAGGCTCCCCACTGGACCCTGGGCGGAGGCTCACGTGAGCCTCAGCTCCGGGGGCAGGTAGAAAAACCCTGCGGATACTAGAGAGGATGGGGATCCAGACACGGCTCAGGGTTGAAGGGCCTTTCCCTTCTCTCCACCAGGGGCCACCTTTCTCAACACTATGGGTGGGGCTTCAGGGCCCAAGGCACAGAGGGAGGCCCAGAGGCCTCCCAGCGGGAGGAAGAGGGGGCAGAAAGGAAGCACTTGAATGTTCCCAGCTTAGGCAGCTGGGGCTGAGACACAGGGCAGGCAAACAGCACCCCCGTACAATGAGGCTGGAACGCAGGGCTGGATTGGGCTTATCCTCAGCCAGGACCAGCCCCATGGCAACGGTGCTTGCCTCAAACCTTAGCAAACAGAGTCTGCTGTGGGCACTGGCTCTCAGCAGACCCAGGTGCCAGCCCTAGCTCTCCTGGAACAGAGCTGTCTCACCATGGACCAGCCATGCCCTGCCCTGCCCTGGGCCTCCTCTGTTAATGAGGGCTTTGGATATGACCTCTCAGGTCACGGGAGCTGCAGGACCTGCTCTTGGTACTTAAGTGGGAACCAGTCCCAACCAGACTCCGGACAGAACTTGCATGGGCCGGGGGGCCGGGGGTGACGGGGAAGGAAGATGTTCCTGCACGGAACCTACCCCACACACACTCCAGAGCCAGGAAAGGCCACTGAGAGCCTCTCCTTCGCCCAGGGGAGGCGGCCGCCCTCCCTTTGGCACAGGGGGGACGCAGCTTGGTGTGACCCTTCATAACCACACCTGGGTAACACTCGGCATGGAGAGAACGGGGTGGCACTCTGCAAGCCTTTATGCTCTTCCCTGGGGTGGGGAGCTCAAGGCCACTTGTGGCTTTTGCCTCTAGCCCTTAGCGTAGAGAGGAGTGCTGTCCTTCTGTGGTCCTGCCCTGCGGACAGCCCGAGACTCTGCCTGGCTGGCACATGTTAGTTGGTCAGGAAGGGACAGAGGGGTGAGTAAGGGGACAGGGGGTGAGAGTGAATCTCTGGCTTTCTCCTCGCCCTCTAGGGAGAGCAGCTCAATCAACCGAGTCGCAGATCTCCTCCACCACTGCGTTGAAGATGTGTGGCTGGTCCGCGTACACGTGGTGTGAGGCGCCCTCGATCTCCTGTGGATGGAAGACCCCACCAGGGGCGGGACAGCCCTTTATTCAAGGCACTGGAAAGCTATTGCACCATTTCTTTTTCCCTTAAGCCTGCTTGCCCGTCGCCCATGAGCACTTATTTTATCTAAGACAACAGTCCACCTTTCTCCCCAGATCTTGGCACTTCCCTGTGAGAGTCAGTGAATCCCAATATCCCATCCTTACTTCTCCTATGGCGCCTGATTTTATCTTTCCTTCCATGCCAGCCCCTCCAGCAACCTGCTCATGTCATCCACATGTCCACTAAAGCAGGGCCCATCAGGCACCAGCCTAATTAGGCATACTCATTAGCAAATGAGGGCGGGGGGTGGGGATGGAGGAGTGTGGTGGGAAGGCTTCATGGCAGCCTCTACAGTTCCCAGCTCTGGTTTGGGGTGGGAGTTACAGGGGGTGGAGGGACAGCGTGGTGCCTGTGCCTGACTACTGGACAAGAATCTGCCTTTCAGCTGAACCGAGCTACACAGAAGTGAGAAGCCCCTAATTATGATTTTACAGAGAGCCAACCCTTTCAAATCCACTGCCATAGCTCAACCTGTCCACTCCTCTTTCCCCCCAACTCTCCCATCACCCTTCGCTACCCTGACTCAGCTACTCTGGGTCAGTCAACACGTGCTGGGATGTTGCAGTGTTTCCACCTCAATCCTGCTCCTCCAGTGGCCAACATACCATGTCTCGGACGTAGGAATCCGGCCGCTGCAGCTTCACCTTTTTTCCCGTGCTGGTGTCTATCCAGGTGTTGGCCCCGTAGATCATGGTGATGGGCATTTCTTTTTGAATCAAGTGAATTCGCTCTAACATGGGTCGCCGGGCCCAGCCGAAGGACTCCATCATGGTTTTGAATGCCGTCTCCCCGCTGAAGAAGCAAAACAGGGTGAGGCAATGAATAAACGCCACAGCCTAAAATGTCAGTTTGTTGATCTCAGAGGCTGGGGAAGTATCTTTGTCATTCTTTGTGGTCCTCTCAGAGCCCAGCACTGGGCTCATTAAATATTAGGAAGATTAGGAGACAGGACTGAATCTCCAGAGGCTCCTATCACAGATGAGTTAGGAGGGACACACTTGTGAAAACTCCATGGCACTGAGAATTATCCAAGAGCCTAATAGGTCACTGTTTATTCAACAAATATTTATGTGGCATCCCAGAGCTGAGGGTGGGGACATATGAACAAGACAGACGCAGTGCCTGCCCTCCTGGAGCTCACATTATCTTCATACTTTAGGCATAAATAATGAATTATATGATTAACTTAACTTCAAATTTCCCAAGAATTATGAAAGGGTGGCGGAGTTCTAGGAGAACAGACTAGGGACTTGGCTTCCTGGGGTTGAAGGAGAGGGTCAGGGGGTTCACTTGGGGTGGGCTCTGATGAGCAAGTACTACAGAAGCACAAAGGGCTTGCTGAAGAGAATGGAATGAAACGTCAGTCTTGTGAGGACCTGGGGGGAGCAGCAGTTTGTGCGACTTGAGAAGCAATGACGGCCAATCTAATCTCCTTTGCTCCCTGGCCATTTCCTTAGGGAGAGCTAACCGAGGCTGTGTCACGAGGGGTCCGCAAGGCTGGGGCAGAAGCCAGCTGTCCAGGTTGCTCTCCTGGGAAGCAGGAGAGGTTGGGGACACCGCCGCCCAGCAGGCTCAGCCTGTTTAGGAATTATATCCCCAGTCTCCTTTGCACCCCTGAGATGAAAGAGAGCCTGGGTTCTGCACAGGCCACCAGAAACAGGGCTCCTTCTTAAGGCAGTGCAGCATAGTGGAAAAATCATGGACTCTGGAGTCAGAGAGACATGAGTTCAAATCCTGGCTGTAGTTTCTAAGCAAGTCATGTAAACAAGAATACACCTTAATTTTCTCATTTACAAGCTGGGAGGAGTTATACCCACTTTATTAGGTCATTGTGAAGAAAATGAAAATATATACAAAGCCCCTAAATTTAGGTGAAGCAAAGTAGGTACCCCATCCCCCAGATATTCTTCTTTGGCCAAATCGTATGTTTTCCAAGGGAATGGTAAGAGTTACCATGAGCTCATGAGGGTTACAACTCAGAAAGACTCGGGGGCTTATAAAATTGAGTGAAGGTGTTTGGGGGAAGGGGCTGGTTATCACCAATGTCATCTTTGCTTCTTCTAGGACCTGAATGAGGTGTGTGATTATGTACTCTGTGGCTTAGATTGGGAGGCCATTCATTATACGGAACTAGGTCTGGGACTGGGGAATGCTCTGAGGAAAGGCCTAGGGGTGGGCCTGCAGGGTCTCAGAGGGTATGAGACTGGCATTGAGCCCAGTGGGGGCTGAGAGGAGTCGAGAGCAGGAAGCAGTGGGCTTCCTGATTTGACTGTTGAGCTGAGTTTCTATACTGCTACTTAAGCAGGGCCCTTCAATCAGCTGGGCTCCTGAGGAATGTTGGATGAACAGTTCCCATGCTGCCTGAAAGCTGTCTGGGTTTGACGCTAATGCCCAGACAGCACTGCTGGAATGCAAAACCCCAGTTGCTTCACAGCTTTCGGCTGAACAGTCCTGAAATGAGGCATGGCAGTGCTGCTGCTCCCAATGACCTTGGCTCCCCTGAGATGCCTCCCAGTAGTGTAGGGTGAGGCCCCCACAGAGGTGGTGCCTCATGGTATCAGCCACTCACCTGGCACTGCCTGAGGGGAAGACTACCTCCCTGACTCTGCCCTGGATGGCACTTGTCAAGACTGTAGATCAGCAGGCTTCTGGGGCCTATGTCTGAGTTGTCATAGATATAAACTTCTAGAGATTCTGCGGACATCCCCAAATGCCCCAAAGATAGGGAAGGCATTCCTATCCCAACAGTAAGTATTTCAAGGTACACATAATTAAAATTTTAAATGCATAATCTATCCATCAGCAGTTCTATTTGTAGGAATGTAGTCTAGAGATAGTCACATGTGTGCAAAGGAAGATACGTAAGGAGGTTCCCTGAAGAAATGTCACATGATATCTCAGACCTAAACTAACAAGAAGATTCAGGAATTACAGGTCTGGGACAGGAGAAGACTTTCTTTCTTTCTTTTTTTTTTCTTTATAAAAATACCATGTTCAGAGAAGGAAGAAGAACTACAATCCTGCAGCCTGTGGAACAAAAACCACATTCACAGAAAGATAGACAAGATGAAAAGTCAGAGGGCTATGTACCAGATGAAGGAACAAGATACAACCCCAGAAAAACAACTAAATGAAGTGGAGATAGGCAACCTTCCAGAAAAAGAATTCAGAATAATGATAGTGAAGATGATCCAGGACCTCAGAAAAAGAATGGAGGCAAAGATGGAGACAATGCAAGAAATGTTTAACAAAGACTTAGAAGAATTAAAGAGCAAACAAACAGAGATGAACAATACAATAACTGAAAACTACACTAGAAGGAATCAATAGCAGAATAACTGAGGCAGAAGAACGGATAAGTGACCTGGAAGACAAAATGGTGGAATTCACTGCGGCAGAACAGAATAAAGAAAAAAGAATGAAAAGAAATGAAGACAGCCTAAGAGACCTCTGGGACAACATTAAACGCAAAAACATTCGCATTATAGGGGTCCCAGAAGGAGAAGAGAGAGAGGAAGGACCAGAGAAAATATCTGCAGTATGGTACTGGCACAAAAACAGAAACATAGATCAATGGAACAAGATAGAAAGCTCAGAGGTAAACCCACGCACCTATGGTCACTAATCTATGACAAAAGAGGCAAGGATATACAATGGAGAAAAGACAGTCTCTTCAACGAGTGGTGCTGGGAAAACTGGACAGCTACATGTAAAAGAATGAAATTAGAACACTCCCTAACACCATACACAAAAATAAACTCAAAATGGATTAGAGACCTAAATGTAAGACTGGACACTATAAAACTCTTAGAGGAAAACATAGGAAGAACACTCCTTGACATAAATCACAGCAAGATCTTTTTTGATCCACCTCCTAGAGTAATGGAAATGAAAACAAAAATAAACAAATGGTACCTAATGGAACATCAAAGCTTTTGCACAGCAAAGGAAACCATAAACGAGACAAAAAGACAACCCTCAGAATGGGAGAAAATATTTGCAAATGAATCAATGGACAAAGGATTAATCTCCAAAATATATAAACAGCTCATGTGCTCAATATTAAAAAAAAACCCAATCCAAAAATGGGAAGAAGACCTAGATAGACATTTCTCCAAAGAAGACATACAGATGGCCAAGAAGCACATGAAAAGCTGCTCAACATCACTAATTATTAGAGAAATGCAAATCAAAACTACAATGAGGTATCACCTCACACCAGTTAGAATGGGCTTCATCAGAAAATCTACAAACAACAAATGCTGGAAAGGGTGTGGAGAAAAGGGAACCCTCTTGCACTTGGAATGTAAACTGATACAGCCACTATGGAGAACAGTATGGAGGTTCCTTAAAAAACTAAAAATAGAATTACCATATGATCCAGCAATCCCACTACTGGGCATATACCGAGAGAAAACCACAATTCAAAAAGACACATGCATCCCACTGTTCATTGCAGCACTATTTACAATAGCCAGGTCATGGAAGCAACCTAAATGCCCATCGACAGACGAATGGATAAAGAAGTTGTGATACATGTATACAATGGAATATTACTCAGCCATAAACAGGAACGAAATTGGATCATTTGTTGAGATGTGGATGGATCCAGAAACTGTCATACAGAGTGAAGTAAGTCAGAAAGAGAAAAACAAATATCATGTATTAACACGTATATGTGGAACCTAGAAAAACAGTGCAGATGAACTGGTTTGCAGGGCAGAAATAGAGACACAGACGTAGAGAAGAAACCTATGGACACCAAGGGGGGAAAGCTGCGGGGGCGGGTGATGAATTGGGTGATTGGGATTGACATGTATACACTGATGTGTATAAAATGGATGACTAATAAGGACCTGATGTATAAAAAAATAAATAAAATTCAAAAAAAATACCATGTTCATATCACTTTTTCAGTTAAAAAAAAAAAGATCTTTGCAAATGTTTTCCAGTCTTTTTGCCTGTCAGGCTAACTGCCTATCTCCAGGGAAGAGTAAGGATCCTTCTCTAGAGACGGGCGGCATGTTTAATTAATCTATTATCTTCTCCATCCCTTTGCGCCTATCCCTGGGAAAGTCTCTGGAAACCATCAAGCCTGCTAATGCCTATGTTCCCCTAACTGAATGAGAGCTCTGTGGAAGAAGAAATATAGCACAGAATGATCCTGGGACCGTTCCGGAGTTTTCCAGCAGCTCGAGTTTTAGCTGCCAACCCATCGACCTGAGCTGACTCTGGAAGCTGCCCTCACCTGGGATTCTGGGCATTGCAGTGGTAGATATACTCCGATATAGTATCATCGTCAAAGAAGTCTGCAAACTTGCGTTTGAAGTCTGGTCGGAATCGCTGTACCAGGCTGGGCCCTGGGAGGGGACAGAACGTGGAGAGGCCGATTTGAATAGGGAGGAAAGACTCCTGCTTTTGTATGTGTTAACAACTTTAACCAAACATTATTTCTCCTAAGGGTTTGTTTGCTTTGTACACTTAACGTTATAGTGGCAGACAGAGCATGCAAGTCTTTTGGGAAGCTCCAGGTGACTACAAATGAGAGTCAGTTAGTTGCCAAAGAATTTAGACAGTCTAATGTCACTGAGGAACCAGATTATCTGCAGCTCAATGAAGTCCCAAGATCTTTCTCTCCAAGGATCACAAGCCCCACTGGAGTCCATGGTTGAGATGCTTTGCTTTTACAGTCTGAGCTATGTTCTCTTTCTCCCCGAGACCCTTTATGGCCGTTTAATCTTCTGAAGGTAGTGGATGAAACCAGACCACCTCCCAAGAGCCCTCTCACGTTCAGGCCTGTAATAGAATATGAGTGAAGAGGTAAAACTAATGCTGGCATCTCAGACTCGGGGCACAGTTTTAGAGCAATCTGTTCCCTTCACCTTTCTTTAAATAGTACATATACAAGCAGTAGGGCACTTGAAACACACTGTAAAAATTGGGCCTAATGAATGATCAGCTTCCGGCCTCTCTCTTCTGGTCTGCTGTCTCTGTGTGAGAAGCAAGGGGTGAGAGGGAAGCAAAGCCGGGATCCCCTGGGCCCTGGTCCTCCTGCATGGCTGCCCGCCAACCTCCCCAACCATAACAGCTCTGATGCCCATGCATGGACCTGGTCAGAGGCAAGTCCAGAAATGGGGAGAGTGGTTAGAGCAGGGCTTCTCCCTGTAAAAGGATTATAGAAGGTCTGCTGGAGTGCACAGTGCTGGATGCCCTAAGGTCAGCCCTCTGTGCATTTAGTATCCTTTGGCACCTGTGTCTCTTGCTTTCCTTCCTTTCTCCCCAAACTCCTACCTTCTGCTCAAGTGCTCATTTTTCTCTTTTATCCAGAGCCATTCTGTTTCTCTTGAAGGGCCTAGAGAGACAACTCTTATTCAGCCATTAGCAATTAATTCGTAATAATTGGCTATTGAACATTACTGTGTATTTATAAGCCATCAGTGCAAAATAGATGGCCACCAATCTTTTCCGTAAAGGGAATCTGCTTTTCACTTTATCAGAGTAAAAGGCTCCCCAGATAGGGAGGGTGCTAGCAGTGTGAGGTCAGAAGGCTGGGGCATATTGATCCCACTCACTCTGGCTGGCTCCCCGCTCCTTCCCTCCCTTCACTCACAGGATTTGCTGACAGCTACTAAGTGGTGAAGATGTGGTGTCTGACTGGGGCAGGAGCTTGCCTGCCACTGTGGGCTAGGCTGGAGGCTCTGGTTCTGACCTCTCCTGGCAACAGGTGCTGGGTGAGCTGCAGGGGTGGGATCCAGCAGTGGTGACCACGCTGAAACACCAACAAGCTGCCATAAACATGTAGCACAGAAACTCAGCAGAGGAAGAGTCAACTCACAGCCCCTTCCTCTCTCTCTGGGGCACAGAGTAGCAGTTCTGCTCCATCTGTCTCTTGCATGGAAAAGCTTTTTCCATGCAGCTGAAGGAAAAAAAGAACCTTCTGAAGCTGCAGACAAAGACATCTGGTCCAGATTAACAGCTTTAAATAACAATGTTAGGCCTATTCCCACTTTTCATGAACAAGAGGGGATGGTGAGAGTCCAGGTGCAGTGGGGTTTCTAGAATGGGAGAGCCGTGGTTTGAGGAGATAGTTTTCCATCTATAGGCTACTCACCCCAGGGCCCAGCTACTCGAAGAACAGCCAGTGGATTGGAACGCCCTAGGACAGAGGCCACAGCCTTGACCCAGGTTGGGGGTGCACGGATCTGACTGGGGTCAGTTGGTCGGAGGGGAAAGCCCCATGGGTCCACCAGGATGAGGTGTTTAACTCTAAAGGAGGAAAAAGGAGGAGTCAAGTTGTCTTTGCTTGAAGGTATCACAGCCCTTAAATCACCCAGGAAGAGAACTATTTGAAACAAATACCGGAAGTTTCCCAGCAGGGCGAGGAGTTGTGATGGAGATGGGTGGCTCCCCCTTACCTGTCAGGGTACTTGATTGAGTAGGAAGTGGCCAGGAATCCTCCCAGACTGTGCCCCAGGAGGATCATACTGGGGATCCCCATGGTCTCCCGCCACGTCTCTATAGAGGTCACAAACTCGTCCTCGGCCCCCTCTGGGTCCCTCGGGAACGTTGGCCTAGAGCTTCGCCCGAAGCCGAGCAGATCGAAGGTGTGCAGAGTGCGGCGGGCGCTCAGTGAATCCATGTTGAGGATCCAGAGGCCCACGCCGCCCCCAAAGCCATGCACCATCACCAGGGGGGTGCGGTCCCTGAGCTCAGGGCTCACTGTCACCGTCCAGATCTTGTTCTGGTTTGGGAGGGACACATATCGGGCCAGGAACTTGTTCTGGAGGCCTGGGGAGAGGGGTCCAGGGCAGAGCAATAAGACTGTGTGCTGACAGCATCATCCTTTTGCTTGGACTCCCACTCTTCAGTTCTCTCTCATCCCCAAACCCTTCCTGACCTCCCTTGCTTTTCCTTTCACAACTCTCTGACCATACATCCTAAGAGTTCAACTCCAAGTACAATTTGTAGACCGTCTAGTCTGTAGGTATTAAGAGGGGCCATCTTATTCCTTGAGGCTGTTTGGGTCCCTTTGGGTCCATGGTGGCAGTGACCCCACTGACCCCACAGAGCTTCAGCATCGATCACTCTTGTACCTGTATGTGCTTGGGGCTTGACCCATGGACAGTAGTGTCCTCACTGAGGGTATTTGGAAGGGTTGAGCCAGGTCCCTCTTAGGGACAGACCAAGGTGGGCAATGCTTGCATGTACCTGTATGTGCTTGGGGCTTGACCCATGGACAGTAGTGTCCTCACTGAGGGTATTTGGAAGGGTTGAGCCAGGTCCCTCTTAGGGACAGACCAAGGTGGGCAATG
>NW_020172816.1:244105-326044 GCF_003031525.2 Neophocaena asiaeorientalis asiaeorientalis | reverse complement strand
GCTTGAAAACTGTGGCTGTTCTGTGGTTGTACTTAGCCCATAAGAGAGAGGGTAGCCATGGCTGGGGCAGTGGCTATAGGGCGGGGAAGATCATATGAGGAATATGGGGAGATGTGGCCCAAGGATCTTGTTTGAGTCGGTGGCTGCTGATGTCCCTGGGATGCCTTAACCCCCACAGATGATCCCAGACAGCTTGAAAGGCTTGAAAACTGTGGCTGTTCTGTGGTTGTACTTAGCCCATAAGAGAGAGGGTAGCCATGGCTGGGGCAGTGGCTATAGGGCGGGGAAGATCATATGAGGAATATGGGGAGATGTGGCCCAAGGATCTTGTTTGAGTCGGTGGCTGCTGATGTCCCTGGGATGCCTTAACCCCCACAGAACACTGCCCACTAGAGCTGGTCTGTGGGAATCCCTAACCACTCTGGTAACTGGATGGTGGGGTGGGGTGGGGGGCGCTAACTGGGCAGAACACAAGGAATAGTAATATTAGAGAATACAGGACTGCTGGTCCTTGGGTAGGAAGATGGTAAATCTAAGAAGTGCTTGTGTGTTTGATGAGAAAGGGAGAGATGGCAAAAGAAAAGAATAGGAGAAGGAAGAAGTAAAGGAGAGAATGTGTACATTTGTACATGTTGTATGTTAATAGCTGGTACAGGGTTTGAGGTGAAGTTGTTCGATGTGACAGAAACCAGCATGATGGACAGGGAGGGAGATGTCAAGGAACCACTATCATGGAATGTGTGTCCTCTGGGCAAATCTTTTCCCTCCAGTCACAGACATCCCTTCCTCCCACCCCAAGCATTGTCAATCAGGAATCAGTGGGCTCAGTGTGCCAGGCTCCGGGAAGATTCTGTATCCTGGGCCTCCCGAGGGAGGTGGGATGAGTGTCCCTTCTACTTACACTGGAGGATCCTGGCTTCCACATTCTTCAGCTGAGACATGGAAGTGGGGCGCCAAGCGGGCAGCCAGCTGCTCAGCCAGCCTTGAGGCCTGGGACAGGGAGACACAGAGACACTCACTGGCAAAGCTGGAAACACTGATGCTCGGAGGCTTGCCGGCAGTTAGTTACAAAAGAGTTATCAGTGTGCAGGATGTTTCCAGGCTCAGGAAACCTGCCCCTATGGCAGTCAGCAATTCCATGGCTGCCTGATAGCCTGTTACTCTTCTCTGGTAAATGGTTATTAACAACAACATGCCCTTTGTTTCAACAGATACTCAGAATACCATGTGCACGACACTTCACAGTTTACAAAGCCCTTTCACAGTTTTTTATCTCATTGGAGCTTTACAACTCCACTTTGTTACTGGTTATTATAATGTTCAAGGAGGTCACAAGGGGGAAAAAGCCAACTTTTAACTAATGTTTCAGTTCTCCTTTGCCATCCCTAGGACTGTATGTTCCCTTAGAGTAGGGAAAATTCCCATGCCACCTGCCCTTCTGGCAGGGCACCAGTGTTTGTGTCTGCCCTCTTCCAAGCCTCTGGAAGTACAGAGCACTGTGTCAGTGCCCAGTTGGGCTCTCAGGCAATCAATCAGTCCAGACTTGAATGACATGATGGGAGAGGCAGGGAGTAGGATGAGGGAGACCTGGGTTCAAGTCCTGCTGTGATTCCCTGACAGGACAAAGGTTGCCCTTGGTCTTGTTTCCAGTTTATAAAATGAGTAGAAAGCTCACACATGTCATCACCTCCAGTGGCATGCGGTAAAACAGATAAGATAACCTATCTTGCTTTCTACTTTATACCCAGGGAAATTTAAGTCATTGCAGGGTAGAGGTTGAAAGTAGCAGTTGTGGAATAATTTTTAAAAACCCTGGATCTAGGGACTTCCCTGCTGGTACAGTAGTTTAGAATCCGCCTGCCAATGCAGGGGACACGGGATTGAGCCCTGGTCCAGGAAGATCCCACATGCTGGGGAGCAACTAAGCCAGTGCACCACAACTACTGGGCCTGCACTCTAAAGCCCGCGAGCCACAACTATTGAGCCCACGTGCCACAACTACTGAAGAGCCCCGTGCTCTGCAACAAGAGAAGCCACTGCAATGAAGAGTAGGCCCTGCTCGCCGCAACTAGAGAAAGCCCACATGCAGCAACGAAGACCCAATGCAGCCAAAAACAAACAAACAAACAAACCCCCCAAAAAATGCTTTTTTAAAAAAAAAACACCCTGGATCTAAGTCACAATAATATCATTTACAAGCAGACTGGTGTTGGCCTGTTAAATAACCTGTCTTTGAGCATCTAGATATGGAAGGGACCTCATAAGGTGCCTGGGACAAAACAGATGCTCAATGAATGAGCTTTTATTATTCCTTTTCCATCCCATATGATATTTCTCTTTTCTTGAACTCTGTCTGGATGAAGTAGATTTCAGGATCCACACCACCAGTTACAGAAAGGGCCTGTAAACATCAGAACAGTCAATCAGGGGCATTCTGCGGGGGAGCGAGGGAACTATTACCAACCCCCCCATGGCACACATTGGGCATCTTGCTACATCATTTGAAGTGCAGAATTTTAGATTAGAATAGTTCCTTAGAAATCTAGTCCAGACTCTTTATTTTACAGATGAGCAAAGTGATGCCTGGATCTCAAATCCAGGTTTCGCCTTATTTTTTCAAGGCCACACACGAATACTCACATTATACAAGCACAGTTTCACACTTGTCTGTTTTCTGAAAGGAGGTGTGACCTAAGGCTGAAGTTCTAATCCTGGCATTGCCACTCACAAGCAATGTGTCTTTGGACACATTATTTAGCCTTCTCTGTCAGTTTCCTCATCTTTAAAGGGAGGTAATAATAGTATCTACCTCATAGGGTTGTTATAAAGATCAAACGAATGAATGCACAGAGACATCACACTAGCACAAGATAAAGTCCCAATAAATGTTCTTTTCCCCAGCTAAATCATAAGCTATCTGTATTCCCAGTGTTTTGCAAGTAGCAAATCTCAGTGACTGAGGTTTGAAAGAAATACTGAGGTTGCAGCTGAAACTGGTCCATCAATGGCTTTAGCCAGATGAGAGCTGTCACGCTCAATCAATGCAGTCCTGCGAAGACTCAGAACCCTTTGAATATTCCACTGGAATTCCTTATAGGCTTGAAGCACGGGCACCAAGACCACAGAATGTTGCCAGTCTTAAGAGACAAACCTTCTCTCCACCCCACAGAGACTGTGACAAGTCAGGGCATGTCATCTGGACCCCACATTGCCTTATATCTGCCCAAAGCAGCACTCAGGAGAAATGTTGTTCCAAGGAACAGCATCAAGGGCTGCTCTGCAGAGATACTCTTCAGGGAGAGCTTTTCCTCTCTTCTTCACCAAAAATGCTACTGGTAAAGCACTGGAAATAGTCCCTGGCACACTGTCTGCTCCATACCACTGGGGAGATGAGGACTGAGCTGGGGAATTCAGGCAAGAAGCAAAGCAGCCACTTAGCCATGAACTTAGCCTGGCTGGGGTTGTCTCTTCCCTTTAGGGTGCCTTTATCCTGATGGTGGGTGAGGCAGAAGGGGTTCTGTGCTGGGTGAGAAGACTGTTCTAGACCTCTGTGATCTTGAGTTCTCCTAACTTCTTTGGGCACTGGATTCTTCATTTGTAAAAAGGAACTGATCTACCTGAATCTCTACCAGCTCTAATATTCGATTTCTCAAAGTCATCGTAGCTATTGTAAATCTCCTCTTGGAAGCATCATTTTGGAAAAACACCACTCTCCTGGGCAGTTCCTTCAAGTCCAGGAAGCTATTATTGTCATAACCTTAATTAGTTTTGCAA
The DNA here is from genome assembly GCF_003031525.2 of Neophocaena asiaeorientalis asiaeorientalis. NCBI lineage: Eukaryota > Metazoa > Chordata > Mammalia > Artiodactyla > Phocoenidae > Neophocaena > Neophocaena asiaeorientalis. The sequence goes on along the minus strand of NW_020172816.1, from coordinate 322,270 downwards.
ACAGCTCTGAAAAGGGGGAAACAAGGGGGAACACGGGATCCAGGAAAGGCCCAGTTTTGGTGAACACGCCCCCCCCCGCGCGCCCCCGCCCCCCGCTTGGCTGGAAGCTGAGTCATTCTCCAAGCAACTTTTCCTTGCTCCTATCAGACTGTGAACTGCTTGTCACACCACCTACAGGTGGCATCCCAAACTTGATGTCCTTGAGACGGTGTTAACAAATTCCAAAAGCTCTAATTATGAAACCGCAGCATTAAGGATATTGTTATGATGATTAAAAACTATCAACAAGGATTGCCAGCGACTAAGCGTCTCGGTTGGCGAGAGCGAAAGAAACTTGCAATCCTATTAACCCAGACCAATCCCAGCGCAGTGGAGCCCGCTCTCCGCTTGCCACGCCTTACCCGTGCTGGGCTGGGCTAAGCGAGGCTCTTCCCACACCCCTGCCTCCCGACCTGGAGCAAATCCAGACGAGCAGACCTGGCTGTTACCCCCGCACCCGCGTCCACACGCTTGCTTTGGGGGAATCTGAGACATCACCACTAAATCTAATCCCAGGGTACATAGACTAGAGGGGAGCAAGGAATGAACGCGAACACTAAAGTGGAAAGTCAGAACCGCTGGGCTGTAGAAATCGTTCTCTTCCATTGCTCCCCTGGCTCTGCTGCCGCATCTTCTGGGCAAAAGGAAAGCAACCAAACGCAACCTCCCAGCCCTCCCCTGAAGCCGACCTGAAAAAGGAAAGTCTGGAAGGTGTCTAAAACTGTTCCTCAGCCACAGACAGTCCCAGGTTCATGGCCCAGAGATAGAGATAGAGAAAGAGACAGGGTTAACTCACTGCTGCTCCAGATCATCAGCCATAGTAAACAAGCCCTGCCGGGTCGAGCTGAGCCAGCCCATCCCTCCGCCTGACGCCAGCACCAGCTGACCCAGAAAAGGGTAGGATAGCAAAGTGGGGCGTGGCCAGCGCCGCGAACAGGGAGGAGGGGCCCCAGGACGCGGGCTGGGGCTCTGAACCCAGCCGGCTGGGACAGCTGGGGCACATGAGATGTCTCCGAGAGCGTCACAGAATAGGACAGTAGTTCTGGTCACATATTTGGGGACAGTGAGGGAGATAAGTAGTACTGAAACTACCGAGTCCCTCACAGGAGCTCCATCAAACCTCTACTCTCTGATAATTAAAAAGTGAATTAACTACCCCTGCACGCTCCCGCACACCCACTGGGCTTCCCTATTATAGCCACCCCATGCCCTCAAGTCCACCCCTTAGTGTTCCTTCTAATCAGATGCTCAAGATGTTTGTGGAGACACTACCCACCGTTGAACGCGCCTACAAAGGGTCTGAGAGCCTGTGGCCCAAGTAGACTACCAAATCTCGGAAATAAAACCCAGGACGCCTAGTTAGAGTTGAACTGCAGATAAGCAGCAAATCCTTTTTTGGAGTAAGCATGTCCCATGCAATATTTAGGACATAAATGGGCATCCTGTACTTTATCTGGCCACCCTAAACCTAAGCCACACATGCCAAGATGAGCATTCCTCTGCTCTGGGGTTGTCTTTGGCCCCAGCCTGGTTCGCAGGGACAGGGTGGCTCAACCCCAGGTCTCCGTCAGTTTGGTATCCCTGCCTCCCCTTCCCCAGGGGGAGCAGTTGAAGGACTAGCCTACATAGGTGGGTCCGCTTTAGGTAGCTGGGATGGGGGCTGGAGAGAGAGAGGTCCTGATTGGCTTGCTCAGCAGAGGAGTCAGATCTTAAGGCTGACTCCAGAACTTACCTGAACTGGTAAACGGGGCCTGATGTCCCTGGGGTGGTCATCCTCTTGATTAGGTTAAAACCAGAGTAGAGATAGTGGATGGCGGGTGGGAGAATGCTGGTGGTAGGGGTTTGTCAAGGTGGCTTGTTTGTTTTTTTAGCCTTCCTGCAGGACTCAGGAGATCCTGAGATTTCTTCTTTCTTGTAACACAGTGTTAAGCTGATCTGATTAGCATTACAAGGGATTGAAGTTTAAGAGAATAGACATTTATAGACTTTAGGGGTCTAGGAATTTGTAAGATGTGGGGCAAAGTAGTACAAATAGCAGAGGACCTGTCTCTCATTCATTCTTACAACAAAGCAGAGTGGTCCTACACTTCAGGGTGCATTACAGTCATCTGGCTGGCTTGTTAAAAATTCAGGTTTCCAAATCCCTACCCGCTGAGATTCTAATTCATTTGGTTTGGTTTGATGCTAAAAGCTGCAATTTTTTAGGAAGCACTTCAGATGCTGAAGTTCAATGAATTCTGGGTGCAGGTCAGTTTTGGTTTTTACCACTTCTCTACTGCATGCTTGTGGGTAAATTATTTAGCATCTCTTTAATTTTCTTCTTCAGTCTTGTAAGAATTAACCAAGATAATTCAAATAAACATTTAGTACATTTGTTTATGCTAAAAAGGTACCATTATTATTATTATATACACACCTATTCAAAGCCAAGCATTATGTTAGGCACTAAGAACACCATCATCAAAAGTAAAGAAACACAGGGAATTCCCTGGAACACAGGGAATTCCCTGGCAGTCCAGTGTTAGGACTCTGAGCTTTCACTACAGAGGGCCTGGATTCAATCCCTGGTCGGGAAACTAAGATCCCGCAGGCCGCGCAGCGTGGTCAAAAAAAAAAAAAAAAAAAAAAAAAAAAAAAAAAGTAAAGAAACAGGCTGCTCTAGTAGTAAACATAGGCTTTCTATCTTTTGCCACCCTAGGCTATTTGTCCCTTTGCAGAGTTGGCAACTTTGTTTTGGGAGCTCAGCTCAAACCTCCCCTCTTCTGAGGCCTTTGCTGTGACAACAGGGTCTAAAAGAGATGCCCAGTCACTCTATCACATTACTCTATTTTATTAAATTATCGTGCATATTTGTGGACTCATTTATTATCATTTTCCCTCCACTAGAGCCCAAGTTTCCTGGAGGACCTTGTCTTCTTCTCAGCTTTGCTGACAGCCCCTAGGACAGAGTGTGGCACAGAGTACACAGTCAGTCCTTACTGGAGAAAGAAATGGACGAAAAGTCTAGTGAGGAGGTATATGTATAAACAAGTACCTAGAAAACAATGTGCTAAGTGTTATGGAAGGGGAATGTTGCCTGTCATTCCAGTAAACAAAGAATGTTGCCCGCCATCAAGCCATCAGCCAGTGAGGTCTCCCCCTGCACACTCCCACCCCATGGTGCGCCCTGAGGGGAAGTCAGGATGGAGAGAAACAGGAAACATTCTGTGCTCTGGATACTGGTCCTAGATGGTTAAGATGCATAGCTAAGGAATAATTTCAGTGAACCCCAGATGTTTGCATCTTCCCCACACATAGTAAAGCCCTAAAATTAAGTTGAGATGTCTGTTTTTTGTGATAAGCAGTAATATTTCCACGTTCGACTACGTTTTTGTTTTTGTTTTAAGCAAAAACTGTATATCCTGGCTCCTCTTCGGAGCAGTTCCTCAGAGCTATCTGAGAGGCTGTCTCCCAGGCTACAGTCCTCAGTAAGGTCCCCAAATAAAACTTAACTCTCAACTTTTAGTTTGTGCATTTTTCTCTGATCATCCGTGTCAAGGGCTTTTGGAAGCTCTACCATATAGGAAATTCCAGGCTACATCACTCTGAGACAGGGCAACAAAATCTCCCACTTTTCTGAAAACCTGTAAGATGTAGAACTTTCTGGGGCAAGGATGACCTGGCTGGAACTGGTATTAGATCTCTCTAGACCTCATCTCTTAAGGCAGTGCACAGAAGCATTTGTACTTTGTTTCTGTGTGCCAACCCAGCTCTACAGTAGAGGTTGGAGAGAAGTAGGAAACTTGAACATACGGAAAATGCCTTTTATAACCAAAGTTAATAGATCCCTTAAGGTGTCCCTGTTACTGAACTGAACTTGTGTCTGCTCACCACCACACAGCAAAGCTAATTTACTGACACTGGGTTGTGGTGAAGGAAAGTATAGTAGTTATTGCAGGGCCCGGCCAGGAGTACAGGTGGCTTGTGCTCAAAAGACCTGAAATCCCCGATGGCTTTCAGGAAAGGATTATTATTTTTTCAAAAAAATTATTTATTTATTAAAAATTTTTTAATCAAAGTTTTTTTATTGAAGTATAGTTGATTTACAGTGCTGTGTTAATTTCTGCTGTACAGCAAAGTGATTCAGTTATACATACATATATATATATATTCTTAAAGGCAACATTTGAAGTTAGGGTTGCAAGGGGCATGACTTTCTTCTGACTGGTTGGTGGTGAGGTAACAGGGTGGTGTTTCAGGAATTTTAATCATCAACCTTCTGGTTCCAACCAGTCTGGGGTCTATGTGCTTGTGCTCAGCATAGAGCCACCATCCTCCAGCTGGGTGGGGATGTTAGTTTCTGCAGAACAACTCAAAGATATATGTCAGATCATTATGTATATCCTTTGAGGAGGAACTTGGGCTGGTTTATCATTGAACAATTGTTTCTTGACTGCTCTGCCTTTGTTTCTGTGTTCCTTCATCTCCCTAATTAGTAACTGCTCGAGTCTGCTCTTTGGCACTCAGGTAAGGCCTAGGAGACCAAAGCCTTTTTCTACAAATAAGAAACAGGAGACACAGACAGGCTTTTGTACCAGGCAGGGTCCTGCAGGGTTCTGTTTGGTTTCATCCCCAGAGCTGGGATATCTCAGGATTAGGCTGGATCTGTTAGAATTATAGAGTGGAGAAGACTCTCAGGCCTGCTCTAGGCAGGCCTCTGAGGAGAAATGTAAGGTTCTTATTTCTCCTTAACTTCAAGGTAAGATACACTACGTGCAGGTGTATCTTGTACCTCCAACACATGTGATTTTGTAACGGGGAAGAGCCAAATCTGACTACCTGTTGGATCTGTTTCTTCTACTTTAACCTTTGATTACTGTTGCTTTTGTTCACTAAAAGGATACTGTCTATACACAGTGGCCTGCCTCAGGGAACGCTGCCTCTCTGCCTGAACCAAAGTGCCTTTTTTCAGGGAAACATCCTGACCCTGTCCACCTGTGGGTGGCTGCAAGAAAGAAGAAATTAACACAACCCCTCCCCAAGGCTGGCCATTCCAGGGGACATTGCAAATCTTATGGTCTTTTTACTTTACTTCCTCATCTCCTCCCCCTCTCTGTTCTATAAAAGGAACTGGCATCCAAACCCCGTAAGATGGTTTTTCGGACACACTAGTCTGCCATTTTCTCAGTCTGCCGGCTTTCCGAATAAAGTCGTATTGTATCCCTTGCCTCAACACCTCTCTCCGATTTATTGGGCTGTCGTGCAGCAAGCAGAGCGAGCTTGGGCTCGGTAACAATTTTACATATGATTTTATGTGTGATTAAAGTATTAATATGGTCTTTATGGATGGAAACTAATTTTAACAAACCCTCTTGTCGTGGTCTGAACGCGGGTTGGAAAAGAATTTCCAGACACAGGTAGAATGTAAAGAAGATAGAATTTATTGGAGGCAAGGGTCGCTGCCAGAACAGCGGGCCGACTTCCTGGTAGTCTGGGAGAGTCGAGTCTGAACACGTGCTATTGATCAGTTTTTATAGCCAGAAAACAAAGGAATGGTCCGAGGTGAAAATTTTGTTTACTGATGGTTGAGGCACATATACCTTCCTTCTATAGGGTGGGAGTGAGACAGGGAAGATGCCTTTCCTTATTTGGAACAGGTGGGCTCAGGAATTTTGTAACCATCGCAACATGGTGGGGAGGGCGATTGATTAAGAGTCCAGTAGGGCGTGTCACCTCGAAACTTTTTCAGGCAGGGTCGCCCTTTGTCCTTGAAGCACCATTGTCCTTGGAGCACCACACCTCCTTCCTGTGCCTGTAAGTCATATTAAATATTCCAGAAGTAGGTGGAACTGATGACCTGACAGTTCAGGCCTGGCAGGGATAGATCATTCTTTGGTTTCAAATGGGTGTCATCGCCTTTTGAATGAACTATGTATATGGTGTGACCCTTAGAGTAAACAAAGGAACTGAGTACAATAGCTCTAAAGTTGCTCTCTCCAATATGACAGCTACTAGCCACATGTGGCTACTTAGATTTGAATTAATAAAAATTAAAGTTCCATCGCTTCTCGGCCTTTTGGCTAAGATCAAGTGTAGTATCTGTTCTTACCAGTTTAATATATGATACGTTCTCTTTCTGAGAACAACATATTAAACAGATTTTTTGGAGCAGGGAGTTGGAGTAGGAGCTTGCTCCATCCACTTCCACGCATTGATCTGGTATTGCAGTACCTCCAGGACTGGTGCGCTCCTCTGGGGATAATAACTGAAGTTTAAAAAGCAATAACCAGACTTCCCTGGTGGTCCAGTGGGTAAGAATCCGCCTTGCAATACAGGGGCGCAGGTTCGATCCCTGTGCTGCCACTGCAATGAGAAGCCCACGCACCGCAACGAAGAGTAGCCCTGCTCGCCGCAACTAGAGAAAGCCTGTGCGCAGCAATGAAGATCCAGTGCAGCCAAAAATAAATATAGAAAAGAAAAGAAAAGAGAAGAAACAGCCCTAAAGAAGAGATGCATAAGTTGAGATACTGGGGAAGAGGCAAAGAGCTTCCATTCCCTCTTGGGATGTGTGACCCTCCCAGCATCTGGATGTGATCAGCAACTTATAAGTTCTTGGAACCCTTTTTGGTTAGCGTTTTTTTAATGGAGGCTTCATTACATAGGCATGATTGATTATATAATTGGCCATTCGTGACTGAATTCAATCTCCAGCCCCTCTCCCCTTCCTCGACCTTGAGGAGGAACTGAAAGTTCCAACCTTGGAATCATGTGATAATCATTCCCCTGGCATCTAGCCCCCATCCTTAGGGACTTCCCAGAAGTCACTTCATTAACATAAACTCCAGCGTGGTTGAAAGGAGTTTGTTACGAATAACAAAAGACATTCCTTCTACCTTTATTGCTCTGGAGCTATTTCTGAAATTGGGGACAAAAACAAGTATTATAACAAAAGATGTTCCTATTGCTCTTACCACTTAGGAAATAATGAGGGTTTAAGGAGTTCTGTGTCAGGAACCGAGATGAAGAACAAATGTATATTTCTGGTTATATCACACTGTCATACAAGGAAAGGGTGTTTGGGCCACACTAGGGCCAAAGTTTAAAAGATGGAGCTGTTACATGCAATAGCAGAGAGAAGCAAAAGGAGGGATCTGAAGGAGAAAGCGAAAATACAAGAGAAAAGAATTGGAAAACAAGACTCTCATGCAGAGATTTTCTTTAGAGAGTCCACTTCTTTGGAGGAGTTGTCTTTCTTTTGATAAAGAATGTCATTTCTTACTGTAGAGAGATACATTGTAAAATCATGGCCTTTGTTTATAAGGGGACCTTTCTTGTCCTTCTACTTTCCCATTGTTTTATGATGTTGAGTGTTGAAGGGTAGCAGAATATGCCACCCCAAAATATGCCACCTTAGCATAAGGATTATTTTGAGCTGAAGGCAACTGGGAAGAAGCAGATACAAGGATGGCTCTCTGCCCTCCTCCTATTTGCCTAAAAGCAGGACAGAAAGATGTCTCCCCTCCTCTCTCTACCAGGAAGGACAGAACTCTAGATCCTTACCAGCCCAGGGAGGGCACCAGAGAAATCTACATAACAAACGTCACTAATTAGCCCTTATTTTTCATTAATGCTTCACATATTTACTTTCTCACAATTTGCTGCCCTAGAAACTCAAAGTTCTTTTTCTCTGTCTTGTTACTTCTCTAAAAATTTATTGCTCTTTTTGTTAAGATGCTATTGTTAAAAACAAGACAACAGGCTCAAAATGGAGTCACTTATGCTAACTTAATTACAATTTCAGCTCTCCCAGAAATGGAATCTTAAACCAGTCAATCAGGGATTGCCTGATCAGTACTAGTTAGGTAATCTGCCTAATAGACCCCAGCCATCTGCTAAAGGAAAGTGACCTTGCCGTAAGCAATCTGCTTTTTTGTCTAGTATAATCTAATTGTTCCCTCTCCCTTCTGCCTATAAAAGTCTCTTTAGATAGCTCCTCAGAGTGCCTTACTATGTGCTGGTTGGATGCTGCCCAACTCATGAACTGTTGAATAAAGCCAATAAAATCTTTAAATTTTATTGAGTTGAATCTTGCTTGTTAACATTATATAAGCCCAAGTTCGAACCACCCTTTTGAGTTACTTGTAACTGAGTGCTCCCCTGTGTATGTGCGATGCATATGTTAGGAAAATTGTTTGTTTTTCTCTTGTTAATCTGTTTTTTGTCAGTCTAAATTATAGGGCCAATGAACCTGATTAGAGGGAAACAGTTTTTCTTCTCAGTGTTTTAGTAACAAAACATCTAAGGTCTACTCTGACTGCAGCTTCAACTTATAAATTTGATTTGCCCTCTGAGAGCCATCTGGGTTGAAGTCCCTCCAGTACGCAATATTTTGTATGCCCAAAATATTCGGGCTCTGTGCTTTGCCAACTTCTAATTATTCAGAAAAATAGGGAAGCAGACATAGTTAATTACCAGGGTTATTGATAGTTGATAAGAGCAAATATATCCTGAACATTTACTCTGTGTCAAGTGCTATGTTAAATGCTTAATGTTAACATTATCTCATTTAATCCCCAAAACCTGCCAACTAAAGAAGGTCACTCTCACCATCCAACTCTAAAAGGATTGAGTCACCAGCCACTGTGGTTGCTGACCTTCAGTACACCCTGAAAGGAGTTCAGGGCAGAGGTCACTCTATGCTTTGGGAAAACCGGCAAAACAGGTCTTCAGATAGATATTTTCAGGAGAAAATTTTATGAACCCAATTGAGACAGGAGGGACGGGGGCAGGACACAACCTTTAAAAGAATGACACACAGGGGAATTTCCTGGTGGTCCAGTGCTTAAGACTTGACGCTTTCACTGAAGGGGCCCGGGTTCAATCCCTGGTCAGGCAACTAAGATCCCACAAGCCATGTGGCCTGGCCCCCCCACAAAATAAAGAATGACACAGCCGTAGAGGATAGGACAAATACTGGTTAGAATCAACTAGGCCCAAGATGGGAGGAGATTCGAATTCCAGTAGACCTTGAGCCTCATTATAAGCTCACTGTAATACATGTACGTGCTAAATGACACACCCACCAGCACCATGACAGTTCTGAGTGAGGCTGGCCAAAAAAGGCCAAAAAGTAGGCAGTGGCCCAGCTCCTGGAAATTTCCGCCCCTTCCCCCAAATAGCTGGAATAATCCTCCCACTTGTTAGATTATGAAATTACCCAGCGCATAAAAACTAACGACCTCATACTCTGGGGCCTCTCTCCTGAGATGACCCACCTTCTGTCTGTGGAGTGTGTAACTCCCTGAATAAATCTGCTTTCACTCTATTTCAGCTAGCTCTTGAATTCTTTCCTGCAGGAAGCCAAAGACCTGGGATGTGACCATCTTCTCGTGCCCCATTTTCCTGCAACACAATTTCTTGCATTTTCCCATACTTAGAAAAGCACTAAAATCATTAACTAAGATATTTGTGCCTCATGACTAGCAGTAGCCCTCTACCAAGATGTGTGCTTGATTGCACTTATTCCAAAATCACATACATGCACTTATCCCAAATCACCTCCCCACCCCCGACCTCTTCAGAGCAGTTCCTCAGAGCTATGTGGACACTGTCCACTGAGCTATAGTTCTCAATAAGTCCCCAAGTAAAACTGAAACTCACAGCTCTCACGTTGCCCATTTCTACTTAAGTCCCAACAAGCCAGGTATTCTTATTTCCATTTTAAAGAAAAGGAAAATGAGGCTGTCAGACTAACTAACTTGTCCTGGATTAGATAACTAGCAAACAGCAGGATTATCTGACTCTTGAGCATGTCCACTACTCAGGACATGACTTTTTACATATGTGAAAGTGCTGATTTAAAATATTGAAACCAACATTATGTTAGCAATTTCCCACTGAGAAATCAGTCAAAAAAAGTTTCAATGATTATAGAATCATAAACTGAACACAGAAGACCTCTTCTTGCTGTTTTAAGTAGTCCAGAAAGCTTTAGGTCATTATATTCGTGTTTGACTTTGCAGATCTCAGAAAAGGATACATTCAATAAGTGAATTTTTCATCTCTTCTGCTTTCCCCCTTTGGGAGTTCCTGTGGAGATGTTATGATAATAGTTGACATGGATGAAAGGCAGACAAAACATAAGGAAGAGACTACTGGAAGGAGCCTGGCTGATTTCCCTGAGGAATCCACTCCTAAATGATTAAAAAGCATCAGCCTAGCCTTTAAAGTTTGAAGTTGAATACTGGTGAGGAAGCTACCCTCCTACTTACTGATGAGACAGGGAGAAAGGTTCAACTTGTCAGAGAAACTGATGCTTCTTGCCTTATTATATTGAAATAGGAACTGGTCTGGTTATCCACATTTTTTTTCCCCCCTCAGCAACATAAAAGAGCTTAGACTGAACTTAAGTTCTCATAACAGTGCAAATCTCCGTGGGTGTGAATATGAATATATCTTTTTAAAGAGATTGTAAATCTTTCTGAGGACATGGATTATTTCTCTTCTTTCTAGAACTAAGCAAGGTTTTGCTCATGACTGATAATCAGTACATTTGTTGATGCTGATTTGGTTCCAGTTTAAACACAAATAAGAAGTGAAAATGAAGGAAGGTTGTCATTTACTTGCTGTTTTAGGAATTTTGCTTCAGTACCTAGGATAGTTCAAAATTATTAATAAGCTGAAAAGGTACCTGGTTTATGTACCACCTGCAGCTGAGAGTGAGATGAACTAGGTCTGGAAGGTCAGATTCATGTTAAATTAAAGGGCAGCAAAAGCCAGAAACTAAGGTGGATCTTATTTTTCAAAAAAGTTAAAATGCTAAGTATAAATAGTTAATCCCACTTGTTAAAATACAAAACCTCAAACCTTTAGTTTCCTCTGCAAAATAAATTGGAGAGGGTAGGGCTTGAACCACGCACCAGGCAATGCTCTTGCAGGTCTTTTAGCGCTGACATCCTGGGGTAGTACGATGGGTTCAAGATGACAGCTTGGGAGTAGGAGGCTGCTAAACTTGATCATATACTCTATGCACTTTAATGGAGTTTATCCCCGCCCCTGCCCATCACCAGCTCTTTTACGACTATATCAGATTCCCCTGAGGATACCTACACTCTAGCATAACGAACTACAATTTGGCAAAACGTGGGCCCGAGGAGGCACCCGATAATTGTCTGCTGAATGAATGAACCCCTGCGGGCTTAGGTTACACTACGCTTACTCGTAAGCGTCCCCAAGGACCAGATCGCAAATCGAGTTCAGGCCCGGGTAGAGGTCGAGCTCCCCAACCCCGCTCCGTACTTCCCTCCTCCAATAACCAAGTCTAAACTGATGCCTGCTCAGTGACCGGCCGCCGTGGTTCTCACTGCGGGGCAACTTGACTTGCTCTAATGATCTGGGACAGGCATCTGCAGTTAGCGCCCTCAACAGAATTAGGACCGAGCGGGTACTGAACCGGGAAAAGTCAGACATTGCCTTAAAGCAGATCCAAATAGTTCACCTTTGAGGACGCTGGTGGACCAAAGAGAACCGCTGTCCGCTGAAAAACCTCTTCCCCTCTCCCTCCCACACTAGCTTGTTGCTGGAGCAACTGTGGGCGTCACCAACAAGACGGCGGAAATAGCACAAAAAGATACACGTCTCCAGCTCTCGGAGAGATCCGTTGCGCAGGCGCATTAGCTTTCTCTGGCTGTAGTTCTCATTCTGTAGATATATTCTGCGTCTGCGCATTACTTGTTTCGTGCCTTGGCCGGCCTATACGCCTGCGCAACGTAGCAAATTGGGGAGGGCGGGAGCTGGGCTACAAGCGGTGCGCATGCGCCGACACTACATCCGGTGTGGTCGTCGGGTCCGCTAGGAGTTTGGGGTACGCCGGCCGGAATATCGAGCGTGTAGTCATGTCGGCGTCGGTGTTGTCGGTCATCTCGCGGTTCTTAGAAGAGTACTTGAGCTCCACTCCTCAGCGTCTGAAGTTGTTGGACGCGTACCTCCTGTATATACTGCTGACCGGGGCGCTGCAATTCGGTTATTGTCTCCTCGTGGGGACCTTCCCCTTCAACTCTTTCCTCTCGGGCTTCATCTCCTGTGTGGGGAGTTTTATCCTAGCGGGTAATGAATGATTCTATAAGTGATATTAGTTATAATGTGTTACTTTGATGCGTGCTTTTATTCCCACAGTACTCGTCTCTATATGAGACCACCGCCTCGTGAAGTTGAGAGAGGAACCTGCGTTGCCCTTTTTGTGAATGGGGAAATTGAGGCACATTCAGGTTGTCGTGCCTAATACCAAAGAGCCGCCGAGGAGCTGGGATTAAATCTGGAAACACCTTCATGTTGCTGTTCAATCTGGTGATCCACTTCACTTCATATTGGTCCATGGAAAACTCCCAACTTTCACTTAGCTTTAACACAACTTTGAAGTTGGTAAACTTATAAAATGGAAAAGCCAACTCTGAAGCTGTCATTTCACTATCCTGAACTCAGTTTTCACTCACATAGGTCTACTTTAGCTCTATTATTCTGATTCCCAGCAAATTTGATACCTTGTAGACTGCTATATTTAATGAGAGCTGACTGTCCCCATATATTTTTGCCAAAATCTGACCTTTCTTGCTCAACAGGGATTCACTGAATACTGAGTCCAGGCTTGGCCCAGGGAGTGTTGGCCAGTACATTTTATAGGTGGCTACCACATGAACTTTTCCAGTCATGGTATCACCTGCTGCATGACTTGGAAAACATGCCAAAATTCATTTTTTTTTTCCACGTGTGATCATCAACAGTCACATTGTAAATTGTATTTTGAATCTCATACAAGGTATGGTAAAAGCTTTGGTGATACACCTGGTATATGTTTCTTGTCCTCAACGAGTTTACAGTGTAATTGGGGCATAGACAAAATACAGCGTCTGGAGACTTCATTTACAGTGGAGTCTTAATTACAGCTTAAAGTTAGAAACCTATAGAATGCTTATTACACATTCAAATTGCTAGTTCAGACTCATGCCAGAGATATTCTACCTTCTACTCTGTTTCTCAAGTTAAGATAAGTCTAAGGACTTAAGGACTAGTTCAGTAAGCCTGGCCTGGAGTTGCAGAGTTAGCCTGTACATCTTTGAATTTTGGCTTAGATGACCAAGACCTGGTTCTCTGTAGCAGCATCCTGGTCTACAGGAGTTTATATGTTACCATCATCAGATATACTACCCTCTTTGCTCTAGACTCCTCCTTCCTCCCCTAAAATACTGTTCATGACTAAGAATTTTATTAGCCAGACAGGAGAAGGAATCTTTTAATTTTATTTATTTATTTATTATTTCTTTGGCCACCACGTGGCATGTGGGATCTTAGTTCCCCGACCAGGGATTGAACCCACGCCTCCTGCATTGGAAGCACAGCATCTTAACCATGGGACTGCCAGGGAAGTCCCAGGAGAAGGAATCCTGAGAATGTCTGATTTTGTTTTCCAGGTCTGGAAAGAGTAGGAATAGGGCAGGGCCTAAAAGGTGATTTAAAAAAAAAAAGGCTTCTTTGTGCTGAAGTCACCCTGGCTTCATAAGCTTCTAGGGTTAAGAATGACTTCTCAGGGCTACGTGGAAGCATGGTTTGCAAGGAGAGTGGTTGTGGACTGGAGTTGCAGATGATTGGTGTGATAAAAGTCAGAAGATTTTTTGAGCAGATAATTTTTCCAGTGCCAAGTCTTTTTTTTTTGAGGCTGTTGTAGCTAAAGTTGAATTGGCAGACCCCCTACCCTCCTCCTCCATGAGAAGTTGATGGCCTGTCATTGAAGAGAATGCCTAGTGAAAGGGCACTTTAATAGTGAGGTCCTTTTGGGGGATTCTGGTGTCCATAAGGTGTTGGATAATTGGTAACTGGGCCAGGGAAATGAAAGTTGCTTCAGGAAAAGAAGGGATTCAAGACAATTCAGAGTTGCTCAGGAAGGGTATTGTTTGCATTTCTTTTGACAGACTTGACCTTTCTGAAGCCACTGCTGCCATTTGTTAGCTCAGATCCTCAACTGGATACTGTTTTTTAAAAAATGTTTTGGCTGCGTTGGGTCTTTGTTGCAGTGTGTGGGCTTCTCATTGGGGTGGCTTCTCTTGTTGCGGAGCATGGGCTCTAGGTATGTGGGTGTTAGTAGTTGTGGCACACAGGCTCTCTCTCGGTAGTCGTGGCACGTGGGCCTAGTTGCTCCGCGGCATGTGGGATCTTCCTGGACCAGGGCTTGAACCTGTGTCCCCTGCATTGGCAGGTGGATTCTTAACCACTGTGCCACCAGGGAAGCCCTGGATACTGGTTTTAATGGGAAATTTTAAATTTGGAGTTTATCCTTTGTTCTGGTTGTTGGGAAGGGAAGGCTTGTACTTATTTATAGTGCTGAGGTTTCTAACTTCCCCGAGTTGTGTTTCCTATTGGAAGAGAACGGAGGAGGCCAGTTTGGCTGAGAAAGGGAATTGTAGGCGATTACCTTGAAGGATTAGGTAGTGCTGGATGCTAGAGCTTTGAGTGCCAGGCCAAGGAATTTTATCCTGTAGGTAATAGGAATGCATCTAAGGATTAAAAAAAGTTTTTTTTTAAAAAAAATATTTATTTATTTATTTATGGCTGTGTTGGGTCTTCATTTCTGTGCGAGGGCTTTCTCTAGTTGTGGCAAGTGGGGGCCACTCATGGCAGCGCGTGGGCCTCTCACTGTCGTGGCCTCTCTTGTTGCAGAGCACAGGCTCCAGACGCGCAGGCTCAGTAATTGTGGCTCACGGGGCTAGTTGCTCCGTGGCATGTGGGATTTCCCAGACCAGGGCTCAAACCCGTGTCCCCTGCATTGGCAGGCAGATTCTCAACCACTGCGCCACCAGGGAAGCCCCGGATTAAAAACGTCTAAAAAAATGTTTTAGATTTAAGTAAAGGAGTGACTTAAAATTGGTGTTAATGTGTAGGATGAATTGGAGGGAAAAGTTCTTTAGCCTGGTTCCCTTAATTTCTTTTTTGGCAGTCTGTTCTCTTCCATTCCTTCTGCATGTGTTATGTAGCATATGTTCTTTGGAAATTGATTAGTACATTTTAAACCGATGTAGGATACTATCACATTTTTTAAAAAGCCTGGTGTTATTTGGGCCTGATGAAAATGGCCTGTTTTTTTCTGTTCCTCATGACCAGGAACCTTAACCATAGTTTCAAGGAGACAGAGGTAGAAAATTGCCATTGAGAAATCTTTTTTTTTTTTTTTTTTGGATCAACAGTTTAAAGTATAGTAGGCTTTGAAAGGACTTCAGAGATAAAATATTTTTCTTCTTTCAGACAGATTTCAAACATCCTCAGCAGCTGACTGTTTATCTTGTGGTTAGATCTCTCTAGAGGAGGACATCTGTCCCTTTTTCAGAGTAGTGTGTCAGTGTTGGCAGCCCTTCTAGTTTCCTTTTTTACCTAACTGAAATCCCTCTTTTTGCTCATTTAAAGTGCTATTTTGGAGGGATGAGTGGAAAACAATAAGACTGTCCTTAAAATAAATCTTTGATCTTGAAATCAGTTTTTAAGTCATTTCACAACTTTGGTCTATTCTGTTTTCTAATCTATATGAAATATTTACAGATTAAAAAAAGTAGTTTTGTTCCCCCTAGTTTACAAATCCAAAACCAGTTTGGATCTGAAAGGCAAGGAGGCCTAATTCAGAGTGTTTTCTATCTCACGGGAGATCTTGGGCTGTGTGGACTGGGGTCCAGCATTTTTTGGAAATTATCTATTAGATTTGTGGGCCCATAACTTATCCAGGAGATTGGAAGTTTGCCAGCCTTATGCCTGACAGTCCTGTTTCTAAACCTCTTTCATATCCATTGCTACCTCTTCATCCTTTGTCACTCAGGCTCCCAATATCTCTTATCTGGACTACTGTAATCTTCCTTATTGATCTCCCTCCAGTCCATCTTCCACTATGTTTGCAGGCTTGATTTGACTTGCAAATCTGATTGTGCTACTCCCCACATAAAATTTGTCTGTACCCAAAGAGAAATTAAAAAAAATTTTAATGGCATAGAGGGTCTTTGATAATCCAGTCCTGGCCACATCTCCAGCTTCATCTCGTCTCCACCTCCTCTGTACTTTATATTCCAGCATTATTGAGTTACTTATTATTCCCTGAACATGCTGAGATGTCTTAAGCTATTTTACCTTTGTTTGACTGCCCAGAAAATTCCTTCACTTCTCAGCCATCTCAGCTCAAGTGCTGCTTCTGTTTGAACCCTTCCCTGGCTCTTCAGATTTAGGTCTTTCTCCTGTATTCCTATTTCACTACACTGTAGTGGTGCAGTGCTCTTTTCATCTCTGCATCCTCAGTGCTTAACACTGTATGTTACATTGTGAGCGTGCCTGTGATAAGTTAAGGAATATTGAGCTATTATGTGCCAGGTTCCCTGCCAGGGTACTGAGGATTTAACTGTGGAACACGCAGACATGACCTCTACTCCCACAGAGTTTATAATCTAGTGGGAGATGCTGACAAGTAAACCTGGATATAGTGCTGTGATGGAGAAGTATTGGTGAGAATAGGAACACAAGTAGGCACTCAACCCTGCCCAGTGGTCCTATAATACTTCCCTGATATGTTTGCTTTTCCAAAATATGCTTCATATTTTCTCTCTTCACTTTCATCTATATTTTCTCTTTTCCTTTATTCTCAGTTGATGATCTTGCTTTATTTTTTTTTTTGCTAAAAAAGAAATCCTTTCATCTTCCTACCAAGGAATCATAGCAACCCACCTACACATGGACCCCCTACTCTGACTTATTTCCTGTAATGGTGGTGGATATATCTCTTTCCTATCAGAGGTCAGTTTCTTCACTTGTGCAGAGGATCCAGCCTTCTCTTGCTCACTCAGGGACTCAGCTTCTGTAATCATCCCTCCATTCTGCATCATTAATTTCTCTCTAGTGGATCATTCCCATCATATATACATGCTCTAATATCGTCCAATTAAAAAAATTAATTTGACTTTAGATACCCCTTCAGCTACTATTCCATGCCTTTCTGCTCCATCATCACAGAATTCCTTGAAAGAATAGTTGTCTAGTTGCTGTTTCTGCTTTCTCACTGTCCATTCATTCCTTAACCTACTCTTGGTGGTCTGTCCTCACCACTACAGTGAAACTGCTCTTGCCATCTTGCCAGATCTAATGGCCATGTACCTCACCTTGCCTGAATGCTCAGCAACATTTAGCACTTAACATAGTTGGCTGCTTCCTTCTGAGTGAGTGAAGTACTTTCTTCTCAAAGCTTTTGCAGCGCTACACTCTCCTGCTTGTTCCTTCTCACCTCATTGGTTTTTCCTTCCTACGGTTTGTGCTAGGTGCTTTTTGGTCTGAGGGCATGGTTCTAGACCTCTTCTCTGTATTTCTTTCCCATAGGTGAATTTAAATAATGTCTATATAACTACAACTACCACATTTATATTTTCAGTTTTGACCTATTCCCTGAATTCCAAATTAGTAAGTCCAGTTGCCTACTTGACATCTTCACTCGATGTCTAACACACAACTCCAGATTGAACCTTCCGGCCTAGCCATCTGCCTCTTTGCTGGTCAGTACATGGTGTCAACTTTGGTTAAGTTGTTGAAACCACAAATTTAGAAGGTTTTTTTTTTTTTTTTTTGGCCGCTCGGCCCGTGGGATCCTAGTTCCCTGACCAGGGATTGAATTGAACCTGGGCCCTCGGCAGTGAAAGCTCAGAGTCCTAACCACTGGGCTAGCAGGGAATTCCCTAGAAGGTTTTCTTGATTCCTTGATTTCTCTTATCTCCCACATCCATTACATCAGCAAGCCCTGTCTTCCCCAAAATACAGCCTATATCTCTTGACTTCTGTCCCTTTTGACTACCATTACCTGAGCTCTTTGGCTCCTGCATGACTCTTTGGCTTCTTGAACTTTGCACACCATTCTCCGCATTGCAGTTCTACCATCCTTAAAAATTTTAGATCAGATTATTTTATTCATCTGCTCAAAACTTTGAAATATTGCTCCATTGTACTTAGAACTACATCCAGACTCTTTACTGAAGCTTACAAAGCCCCACTGATTTGGCCCTTGTCTCCCTCTTGCCCTTGATCCCTACATTCTGGTCAGTCTGACCAAGATTCTTGCTATCTGGAACGCTCTGCCCCTAGATCTTTGCATGGTTGGCTCCTGTCTTTCAAATTTTGGTCTTAAATAGCACCTTCTTAGAGAAGCCTTCTGTGACCACCAATAAGAAATAGCTTCCCAGTCACTCTTTTATTACCTTGCTTTGCTTCATAGCACATATCACTACCTCATATTTCCTTGTTTAGTTGTTTTCTCATTTATTATGTTTCTCTCCATTAGAGTGTAAGTTCCCTGGGAGCCAGACTCTTGTCTGTCTTGTTCTGTGCCATAGTGCTAGCACCTGGGACAGTGCATGGCGCATAGTAGATGCTCAGTAAATATTTTGCTGACTAAGTGACTATTTAAGGAGATAAATTAGAACTGCTAAAATGGAGCAAGCTGCCTTAGGAGGTAGTACATTTCCATCTTTGGAAGTGCTCAGGAAGGACTGAAGGATCTTTTGTGGAGGAGCTTTTTGAACAGGTGTTCTTTGCCTTTTTTGAGAATTACAAACCGTCCAGAGCGTGTGTTACTGATAGAGGCGGCATATCCCTGCATCTGAGGGATTTGCTGCCTCTGTCAGTAACACAGGCTCTGGATGGTTTGTAGTTCTGCACCTGGGGATGACTTACCAGATTGTGGATATGGTGAGTATACTTTGGAACTATTCCCAGCTGATTCATGCAGCCTCCCCTGGCATGCCCATATCCACCACCTCTTGGGTATTTTGTGCATTAGATGGGGTGTTGGTCTTTAGGACCTTCAGGGTCCTTTGCAACTCTGTGCGATTCTGATTCTTATGTTGTCATTGAAGCAACTTGGGTTACTATGATTATGATAATGATAACACATCAATTCATTTCTTTGTGTACCTTAATGGGGAGCTTCTCTTTCCTTTTGTCCCCTCATATTTCTCGAAGCACCACTCTACTCCCATCTTCCACCCCAATAGCCCCTGTTAATCGTGTTTGGTATCTCTTCAGATTTTTTCCTAGATTCCAACTAAAATAAATGAGAAAATAGTGTGTGTGTGTGTGTGTGTGTGTGTGTGTGTGTGTATGCAGTTTAAGAGAAATCTGAAAGGGAATAATATTTTGGGCTTTTTTTCACTTAATATATCTTAGACGTCTTTACTGTCCACGTCTAGCAAATTAATCTCATTCTTTTGAATAATTGCATGGGATTTTATTGCATGTCTGTAGTGTAATTTACTTAAGTAATCCCCTTGATGTCATTTGGACTGTTTTCACTTTTTTTTTTCAACTTTACGAACATGCTGTTAGAATGCCTTTGTTCTCTAAGATAAATTCTTTACTCAAAAGACATTTAAAATATAATAGATGTTGCCATTGCTCTCCCAAATGGGTGAACCAAGCTATACTCACCACAGTGGGATTTTAACTGGTCGCCCTTGCTTCAGCAGTGTCCTTCATATTTTGAAGGGTTCAGGTGCCTGAAAAGATCCGGGGTTTTTCCACAGTGTTTGCATGTTTAAGCATAATGAAGACTCTGTTGCCATGGCGATGGACTCTGGAGAAGTAGTCTTTTTTTAAAATTTATTTATTTATTTATTTTTGGCAGCATTGGTTTTTCGTTGTTGTGTGCGGGCTTCTCTAGTTGTGGTGAGCAGGGGCTACTCTTCATTGTGGTGCATGGGCTTCTCATTGCGGTGGCTTCTCTTGTTGCAGAGCACGGGCTTTAGGTGCACGGGCTTCAGTAGTGGTAGCATGCGGGCTCAGTAGTTGTGGCTTGCGGGTTCTAGAGCACAGGCTCAGTAGTTGCGGTGCACGAGCTTAGTTGCTCCACGACATGTGGGATCTTCCCGGACCGGGGCTTGAACCCATGTCCCCTGCATTGGCAGGCGGATTCTTAACCACTGTGCCACCCGGGAAGCCCAGTCTGGTAGTTCTCTGACCTTTGGGTTAGATATCAGTCTGTTGCCTTTTCTTGGTTAGTGATGGAATGGATGCTAGCCTGAAGCAAATTTGGGTTAAGTAGTGTAATCATTTGTCACAGGTATAAAGGTATTTTGGAAAAGTGTATTCCTAGAGCTTTCTTTTCATGTCAAATGGTGACTGGCTATGGTGTCAGGTTGGAATCTTCAACGGTACAGAGTGTGGTAGTGGAGAGTTCTCTGTCAAAGTCATGTAACTTAGATCTCTTGCCTCTTTTGAGACAAGCAGCTTCTAGAACTTTGAGATCAAAGATTATCTACAATTGTGAGGTCCTCATGGATAAGCATCTCTGCTGTCTAATATACACATTCTGTTGGAAATAATTCACAGTTTTATAACTTTTGGTCATTCAGTCTAGCCCCTTTGTTACTGCCTCAACTGCATCCTGATCTAGGTATAATTATAAACTTAATTCAGGAGATAAGAGAGTTCTAAAGATTTTTTGGTTTTATATCAATATCTTTTTTTTTTCTCGGTAAGGCTTTGGTTTTTAGCCTAACTCTGAGAAGTTGTATTGTTCCCTTAAACAATTAACAGCATAAAATTTGTGTACAACTTGAAGAACTTTTAAATTCACCCTTTTAGCCACCACCAGATTAGGATATAGAACATTATCAGTACCCTAGAGGCCTCTCTTCCTGCCTTCCAAGTCATCTCCTGTGAACGATAAAAAACCACTGTCCTGATTTGTATTACTGTAGATTTGATTAGGATATAGAACATTATCAGTACCCTAGAGGCCTCTCTTCCTGCCTTCCAAGTCATCTCCTGTGAACGATAAAAAAAACCACTGTCCTGATTTGTATTACTGTAGATCGGTTTTGGCCAATTTTAAGCTTTATATAAGTAGAATCATAAAGCATGTATTTTTTGTCATCTGGATTGTGTTGCTCATCGTGATATTTGCTGAATTCATCCATGTTGTGAAGTTCTTTTTCATTGCTATATGGTATTCTATTGTATGCATATGCCATAATTTACCCATTTTACTGTTGTTGTTGTTTTTTTTTTGGCTTGTGGGATCTCAGTTCCCCAACCAGGGATTGAACCCGGGCCCCTGTCAGTGAAAGCTCTGAGTCCTAACGACTGGACACCAGGGAATTCTCCCCATTTTACTGGTGATAGACATTAGATTGCTTCCAGTTGGGGGCCACCATGGGTATCATTCCTGTACGTGCCTTTTGATGGACTTATGTGTCATTTCTGCTGGAACAGAATTGTTGGGTCAGAGGGTATGTGTGTGTGCATTAGTCATACTTGTTTCATACTTCTTGATAATCACTTTTGTGTTTTTATTCTTGTACAGTTTGTCTGAGAATACAGATCAACCCACAAAACAAAGCGGATTTCCAAGGCATCTCCCCGGAGCGAGCCTTTGCTGATTTTCTCTTTGCCAGCACCATCCTGCACCTTGTTGTCATGAACTTCGTTGGCTGAATCATTACCATTTACTTAATTGAGGCGTAGGAGACTGGAAGAATGTAAGTGATGATCTTAGTGCTTGTCACATAGTGTTGGTTTTAGAAACAGAAATCGGAGGGGCTGGTTTTGATCATGGTTGTCAGAGTTCCCATACTGTTGATAAGATGTTTGCAGAGTTTTCCATAGTGGTCTGCAAAGTATGTGTTAATACCGTGATTCATCAGTGCTGCTGCTCTTGGTCGTTGCCTTCTCTTCTCACTGTTCTGCAAATCATTAAGATAACAGAAAATGAGAGTTTGCTTGTAGCTAATACATTAATTTCTGCACCAATAACTCCATGAAAATAACTCTGAGATCTTGGAAGAGACATAAGTTGTAGGTTTTGCTTTTAGATTTGCTCTATAATTTTTTTTCCGATTTTAATCTCAGATGAGTTCAAATGCTGGGCCGTTGTCCCCGTAGTAGTACCTAGTATAGTGCTTACACCTGATAGACATCCAGCATATGCCGAATGAATGACGATGGCTGCTTGCTTATATATGTGCTAAGTTAAAAATTAATGGGAAAATTGGATTAGCTTGGGAGAACACTTTAACATATAGGATGAGGTGCCATGTGGTCATTTGCCATTTTCTTTTTTCAGCAATAGAGCTCTTTTTTTTTTTAAGTAAACTGATATGGAATCTCAGCAGTGGAGCCGAGTTGTTCTGATTCACAGAAGTTGAAAAGCCCTCTTTGCTTGTGCTCTCCATGTGTGGTATGCTCTCCCCTCCATCCTTCCTTCCTAAGCAGAATCCTAAAAGCTCTGAGAAGTACTTGACTCTCTCTCTCCCTCTCTCTCTCTCTCTCTCTGTGTATATATATATAATTTTTTTTTTTTGGACGTGCTGCACGGCATGTGGGATCCTAGTTCCCTGACCAAGGATGGAACCCATGTCCCCTGCCTTGGAAGTGTGGAGTCTTACCCACTGGACCGCCAGGGAAGTCCCTTGACTCTATCTTAAAACTTATTTTATATATGAGAAAACAGAGGTCCAGAACAATCCAATGGCTTTCCCTGGCCACATAGCTAAGTGGAAGCAGCGTAGTGCTTTAGTCCAATGGTGCTCTTGGCCTAGTGCTCTTTCAGTATCCCGTGTTTCTCACCGATGAATGAATGCACTCTATTCTTTGCCTTTCTCCTACAAAATTAAATGTTGCTATTACTGGGGTAGAGAAACGAGAACCTTAGGAAACTGACCCTCTTTGGGGGAACGATATCCCAGGACCAACCTCTTTCTATCACAACTTGGAAAGCTATCATTTTTGTACTAATCAGAAATCTAACATAAGAGTTAGAGCAACCATGGACAAAGTGAATGCAATAATGTGACAAGGACTTTACTTCAGTTTCTAGCAGTTACTTAATATATTACATAAATCCTTTCCATAGATATTGTCTCAAAAGCAGTACTGTTAGCTCAGGTAAGGTTTCATTTTTAGCAGTGGTAAGTTGACACAGGTGGTTTATATCAGTGAAAGAGACTGTGAACCACTTCTTTCTACTATCTTAATACAGTTGAACTTTTTGGAGACCCAATCAGGACTTGAGTTGTTCCCCCATGTGCTAGTCAATGCCTTGATCCTGGGAACACAAAGAAAAGTAAAATGTGGCTGCCTTCAAGCAGTGAACAGTCTAGAAGGGGAAAAGGGCATGTAAACATAGCAGTTAGAGCCACACTAAAGACCTGAACAAAGTGCTGTGGTGGTCCGGAGAACTGGGCTGCCATGCCATCTGGGAGCAGAGGCCGCAGACAGGGCGCCTGACCAATGACAGCTTCTTGAGTACAGCTGGAGAGTTCACCGACCAGCATTGACCTGCGAACATCCTGAGTAACCCTTGGGCTCTGATAGTAACCTTGCTGGAAAGGTCATAAGTCTTCTGATTGCCCTACTCTAAATTTCTAGTTACTTTTTCTAGATGAGTCACGTATGCTTTAACAAGGGGACAGAGCAAGCAGTTCAAGGATGTTTGTTCTCTAGGATCAGGGAGATACCAGATCATGAAAAATAATTTCCTAGGGCTGTCGTGCCTGGAGGAGGACTCTGCAGCAGAGAGGCTAGTATTTCAAAATCAGAGACAAAAACAGAGACAAAAAAGCAAGCTCAGCAGAAACTGCGTACTGCAGACCCTATTAACGATCTAGCGCCACCTGTTCAGCTGGGAATTATGGGCCCAAGGTATAGCACAATCTTCCAATCCCAGATTGCAGTGTTAAATCATTCTATAGAGAGTATATTCGTAGTGAAATCCTTCTGTCGGGGACTCCCCAGGGGTTTTTTCACAGAGATCATTTGTGAAATGATCACAGTTTGACGTATACTGTACTGTCCTGCCCTCAATTTTCAAACATACATTTATTTGCCCTTTTTCTGTGCTTCTAACTTAGTTCTATGTGCAGTGTGCTAAAACACTTTGAAAATGGTTTTCGAGTGAGTTTTCAATATTTACATCAACTCAGAAGGTAGAACAAAACAGTTTGAATAGTCTCCATATTTGACAAGTATGTTGAGAGTTGGGTATAAAAAGAATAAACATCTATAGCTTACTGCTCTTGTGTGAATTTGGGGGTGACGTTTAAAACCAGCAGCTACTATGAAAAAGCACATCAAAAGAAAATGGCACTGAGTTAAAGAAATTTATTCCAGGAGAACTAAGGAAGTTAACAGATAGTGAGTGCTCGCGTGGGCCAGGCTTTAAGTCTTATTTTATTTTCGAAACAACCTTATGAGGATAGGCTTGGTAATTCCACTTACAGATGAGAAACTGAGGTTCA
Organism: Neophocaena asiaeorientalis asiaeorientalis; assembly: GCF_003031525.2. Classification (NCBI taxonomy): domain Eukaryota; kingdom Metazoa; phylum Chordata; class Mammalia; order Artiodactyla; family Phocoenidae; genus Neophocaena; species Neophocaena asiaeorientalis. Next base: position 297,956 of record NW_020172816.1, on the reverse strand, counting down.
AAGAACCTTGCTGGAAATCTTTTAAGTCTAATAATCCAGTCTGATGTCAAAAAAATTTTTTAATATCTATTTTTGCTTAAAGTTGCTTATTATAAAGTATTTGACAATTGCAGAGTTAAAGAAATGTGTTTAAAAAGTTACCACAGGGACTTCCCTGGCAGTCCAGTGGTTAGGGCTTTGCCTTCCACTGCAGGGGGTGCTGGTTCGATCCCTGGTCAGGGAGCTAGGATCCCACATGCCTCGCAGCCAAAGAACCAAAACGTAAAACAGAAACAATATTGTAACAAATTCAGTAAAGACTTTAAAAATGGTCCACATCAAAAAAAAAAAAAAAAAAAGTTACCACAGTTATTTTTATTACCATCCTTTCCTTTATTACTTAACTTTCTTTGCTTGTATGACAATTTAAAAAACACAGAAAAGTACAGAGAAGAATATAACAAACACCGCCGTGTATCCACCACCTGGAATGAACAGGTTTTGAACAAATTAAGCATTGTAGATTGAGCTGAAGTTCCTTTGAATCCCTCCAGTCCCCATTCCTTCCCTCTGCTGTAAGACTTGACCGTCTTCATAGCAGTTTTGTTCAGCTAGGACTGTTGTAAAACCTACATCTGTTAACACAGCCTTTTCCAAACTTCAGACTTTTGCGGCCTCCTGAAAATATGTCCAGAGATGGCAGCGTGAGAAACCTGTGGTAAAAGTTAGCTGTTCAGTTGGCAGCACTGGTATAAGTGGCTATGCCAGTGGTCAAGAATAGACTCATAGGGGTTTTCCCGGTGGTGCAGTGGTTAAGAGTCTGCCTGCCAATGCAGGGGACCCTGGTTTGAGCCCTGGTCCAGGAAGATGCCACATGCCGAGGAGCAGCTAAGCCCGTGCACCACAACTACTGAGCCCGCGCTCTAGAGCCTGCGAGCCACAACTACTGAAGCCCGTGCACCACAACTACTGAAGCCCGCACGCCTAGAGCCTGTGCTCCGTAGCAAGAGAAGCCACCACAATGAGAAGCCCGCGCACTGCAATGAAGAGTAGCCCCTGCTCGCCGCAACTAGAGAAAGCTCATGTGTAGTAACGAAGACCCAAAATGGCAAAAATAATAAATAAATAAAATAATAAAAAAGAGAAAAGAATAGACTTACAATGTTTTTTAGATTATCATAAAAATGCAAATGCAAATAGATAACTAATAAGAACCTGCTGTATAAAAACAATAAAATAAAATTCAAAAAAAAAAGAAAATGCAGGACTTCCCTGGTGGCGCAGTGGTTAAGAATCTGCCTGCCAAGGCAGGGGACATGGGTTCGAGCCCTGGTCCAGGAAGATCCCACATGCCACGGAGCAACTAAGCCCGTGCACCACAAGTACTGAGCCTGTGCTCTAGAGCCCGTGAGCCACAGCTACTGAAGCCCTTCCACCTAGAGCCGGTGCTCTGCAACAAGAGAAGCCACCGCAACGAGAAGCCCACGCACTGCAACGAAGAGTAGCCCCTGCTTGCCGCAATTAAAGAAAACCTGTGCGCAGCAAAGACCTAACGCAGTCAAAACTAAAATTTATTAAAAAAAAAAATGAAAATGCAAAAGTGAAAAATGCTCCTAGTGAGCTTCTGAGTTGGGAGAATCCATGCACACCTAAAGTGATGATCAGTGTTTGGCACTTAGGTGGCAGTAATCTATTTTGAATGAATGCATTATATAGAAGTTCAGTAGGTTTGAATATTTAAAGATTTACATACTATCTGTAAATATTTCCTGTTTTGTTTTTCCATGTCTCCTTGTGAAATTCTTTTCAGAAAATGTCAGCCTATCTCAGGTGTTCTGAAGGGAAATGAAGAAAAGAGGGACTTAGCTACATTGGGTCACAGCTTGGGAAGGAAAGTTCCTGATGACTGGGCCCTGGATCAGAGGGAGAAGTGAACAGGGCTTCGACAAGGGGCAGACTTGAGCTTGGAAGTATGCTTAGCCTGAGGGTGATTGTTTGCCACCAGGTTGTGCTGAAACCTTGTTAGTGTTGCTTTGTTTTTATGGTGGAGGCTGTTCTCCCACAGGTCTTTAAAAATTCGTAGAGTTTAATCCCGGCTGGAGCGAGGGCGCTACAGGGCTGGGCAGAATATAACTGACAAACAGTACTATTTACAAACAAGCAGTCGCCAGTTGGCTTTTTGAATTCATCAGTAAAGTACTGTAGTAATATAGAAAGTTACCTCTGGAAGGGGATCTAAATGTTATTTCTTAGGCTCTACTGCCTCCCAGTGGCTTGTATGTTTCATTGCTGAGAGAAGGTACTACAAAGCCCAAGAGAAGCTGAGTTTGGGGGAAGAAACCACAGATACCTTTGTGATAAAACCAAGTTTCTTTCCAGTCACAGGAGGGCAGCAGAGGTCCAAGCGGGCCTAGGTGTTGGGTGGGCCTTGCTTTACATTCTGGCCAGAGGTGGGCGGTGTTAGGCACAAAAGAGCATGCAACCTTTGTCACCTAGGGAAGACCAAGTGCACGGTGACCCAGAGATTGACCTTTTATTTCCTTTTCTGATCTGTCAGTGTGAGAGCTCCCTTTCCGGTTTCTTGTAGACCTGTTTTTGCTCTCAGCATGACCTCCTGCTGGCAGTCATCTTTAATTTTTTTGGGTGGGGGGGTTAGTTTCCATTTCATTTTCTCTGTGACATTTCACCTTATATTGAATTAGGTTTAGCCACCAGATAAGTTCTCAAAAAGGGAACTACTCTAAATTTGTAGAAAGTATTTTGAGTTGGCATAATCTTTTCGCAACCCCCTCTTTTTTCCTGGTTGGAGGGTGAGATTCTTTACTTATTCTTAAAACCTTGAACTGCTTATTTTATTTACAAAAAACCCAAATAATTGATGATTCTTGAATTGGTGATTGTGCTCTATTTGGTATTTGGTTCATTTAAAACTACCAAAAAAAAAAAAAAGAGAGAAAAAGAATAAAAGAGAATATCAAGTAGATTTGTGTTTTTTTAAAAAATTTGGCCAAGCTTTGCGTTTTGCGGGTTCCTAGTTCCCTGACCAGGGATGGAACCCAGGCCCCGGCAGTGAAAGTGCTGAGTCCTAACCACTGGACCGCCAGGGAATTCCCGTAGATTTGTATTTATGAAGTTCATTCCCTGCCTTAGTTTCTCTAGCCTTGCAGCTCAGATGATTCCGACTGCAAGTCATCCTGCCCCCAGGTTGCATAAGACCCTCTTCTTGGGGCCCTCATGGTCCACCGTGCATGCCCCTAACGCTGCACTTACCACATGGTTATGAAACCATTCATTTTCCTGTCTCTCCCACTGGACTGTTAAATTCCCAGAGGGTGGGGACCTCAGAGCTTAGCACAGGGCTAACGGTCACAATGCATGTTTGTTGAATGAGTGTATGAACGAATAAATCATTTTCAGCTGCAACAAAATGCTGTGTAAAATAGCTCGTGCTAAGACACGAGGAAAGTGCTGGGGAAGAAAGATGCCGAGGGAACAATTCACACGAGGGACAGTGGAGTGGGGCACGAGTGTGAGGCTAGAAGTCGGAAGACCTGTGTTGTAGACTTTGCTGTGTTGTTAACTAGTTGAATGGAGAAATAAGCTTGTCGTTGAGCCCTAATTTCCCTATGTGCATAGGGAGGGGATTGGCCTGGATGGTCATTAGAGTCTCTTGCAGCTGTTAAAGCCTCTGATTAATAGTATTCATGATAGTCCCATTGTGTTTGAGGAGGATAATGCTGTTTGCGTCGATCCTCAGTTGAGCTTTGCTTTTTTTCTTCTTCTTGCTTTTTACCTTCAATTGTTGCTTTTTATCCATATTACCAGGTTTTCATCATCCATCAGAAGTGCGATTGTCTGTAACAAAATGCATGGTGTTTGTATAAGGCCTTTTACAAAATTAGACAACATTTATCAAATGTTTTACAGTTATCACATAACCAGGCTTGCAGGACTCACACTCCACATGCACTTTAAAAAAAAAAAAAAAATTATTTATTTATTTATGGCTGCGTTGGGTTTTCATTGCTGTGCACGCGCTTTCTCCAGTTGTGGCGAGCAGGGGCTACTCTTCGTTGCGGTGCATGGGCTTCAGTAGCTGTGGCTCGCGGGCTCTAGAATGCAGGCTTGGTACTTGGGGTGCACGTGCTTAGTTGCTCGGCGGCATGTGGGATCTTCCCGGACCAGGGCTTGAACCCGTGTCCCCTGCATTGGCAGGCAGATTCTTAACCACTGTACCACCAGGGAAGTCCCCACATACACTTTACACACATCAACCCACGTCATCCTCATGGCCCACCCTGTGATGGAGGTAGACAAATAGTAGTGTTCCCGTTCTGTACATGAGGTGATTAAAGCTTGGTGAAATTTAAGTTGACTTGTCCAGGGCCTGGAACTAATAAGTGACTGAGTGGGAACTCGATAACAGATACTTTAACTTCACACTTTTATATTCTTTCCTCTCTATTATGTTCAAAGACTTTTGGATGATGAATACATTTTATTAGAAGGTTTCCATTAACAGTATTAAGCTTGCTTCTCTTTTTTAAATGGGAAAAACTTAGGAGAGGTTGATAAGAAAGGATGAAGACAGGCTATCTAAAATGTTTCTGCAAAGTTGGTCATCTTTAGTATGATCTGGAAGAAGTGGAGGAGAATGCAGATCAGGAGACCCGACTTATTCCAGAGAGGGTGACCCTGGGCCGGTGCTGTCCAGTAGAACTTTGCATTGTGCTAATCTAAGTCTGCACTGCCAAATACGGTAGCTACTAGCCACATGTAGTTATTGAACATTTGAAATGTGGCTAAGTGAGGCACTGAATTTTTCATTTTATTTAATTTTAACTCAGCTTAAATAGTCACCTGTGGCGTGGTATTGGACAGCACAGCTGTGGACAAATCTGTCAAACTCTCAGGTGACGGTTTCCTCATCTGTAAGACTGAGAGGATGGACGAGCTGATCTCTACAGCTCCTTTCATTTTCAGATCCGTGCCTTCTGAAATTGTAGTGATTCACATTGAGCTCTGAACCTAGAGTTTCTGCAGAATGGTCTTTGATTCACATTTTCTCTAATTTCAGTTTTAATTGGGTGACCAGGATCTAGGATGAGATGGATTTGAAGGAAAATCAGTATTTGAGCATATCTGCTCAGTGCTGGCGGCTGAATAGAGATGGTGCTGGGGGAGCAGATTCCAAACAGAAATGACCCTGTCTGGCATCATCTTTTGTGTCTCTACAGAGAGTAATTCTTTTTAACAGTCCTCTGTGTTGTGCCTTGCTTTCTCTTAAGATGATGAGAACAGGCTGATCGAATGGTGCTGTCTTTCCTGCTTGTGTGAATAGACTGAAGAAGTCATGCTAACTCTTCTCAGTAGGTGTCTTCCACTTTGCATGTCTTGATATCAGGGGAGGAAATTTTATTTGTCAGTTTCCTGAAACCTTTATCCCCTGCTTAACAGTTGAAATCATTCTTCTGAGCTGGTGAATAGTCCAATTTGGTTGAGCTAATATTTCAAAGACTCCTAGAACCTCTGCTTTTAGAGTACTGTCTGGTAGATATATTTTTGCCTTAAAAGAAAGGAGCAGATCTATGTAAATAGGAATTTTCTGAAAACCATTGTCAAAGAGATTTACTCTCATGAGTCATTTTTTGCCTTTTAGTTGGACCAATCCCAGTGTCTTAGATTAAGATGTTTTATTGTCATAGGATCTCAAAACTTGACTTTTGTACTGAATGAGGATTTCTTTTATAATTCTCATTGTGTCAGGCTCTTCACTGAAGTGGCCCTGTGCTCTATTCCTCTCTCACCTTGGCCGTTAGAACTGATGTGTTGTATTAGTTCATAGTCTGTTGTCAGAGAGTTTGCTTAAGACATTTGATGGAGTGAATAGGTTAGTTTTAATAGGTCTGTTTGTTCTTATTTGGCACTGTGATCACTTTTGCTCCCTGTTTTTGCTCTTTGTTTTACATATTTCTCATAATTCCACTGATGCAGGAATGTTCTGCAATTATGTAGCATTTCTCTTTCATTGTTAGTGGAATAAAAGCAATCTGCCTAGAAGTCTAAGATCTTTCCTCTAAACTCTGATGCTAGAATCTCCAGGTCACCTGAACCAATGCACAAAATAAGGTGGTGCCCTTTCACCTACTGGTGTAGCCCAGCTCTTCTGAAACATAGTGTTTCCCAACCTTTCTCATCTTCACACATAGAAGATGACAATATTTTTATGGCACACTGCAGGAAAATGGGCTGCTTGTGGCTGGGGACATTGGGGCCCCTAGGGCCAAGGGGTCACCTGGCCACGCCTTGTTGGAGCTGCTCTAGGTGGGCAGCCCTCCTAGAGGTGTGAGAAGGGAAGTCTGTTTACAGGGCAGGGCTGGGCTCCACCTCACAGCTTACAGTCAGTCCCATCTGACTCTGGCAGCTGTGTGGCCTCTTCTCATGGGGTTACTCTCCACCTCCTTCTTGCCAAAAATAATCTTACTGTTAAATGAAAACAAAATTATTTCTGCTGTTTTGGTCCTTCGTTAAATCTGAGATTGGGAATCTTTCTCTGCTTTCTTTCGAATTCTTCCTTCTTCCTTCTTCCCCTCCCCCTACCCCACCCCCCAAACTGGAAGTTAGTGCTTTGTAAGCTTTCTAAATCCAGAAAAGCTCTTTAGGCTAAGTTGCAATCCTCTCACCACAAAGAGGGTTTGTGGATCAGAGAGGTCAGAGTGACTTATGTAAAGTCGTACAGCTAATTAATTGCAGAGGTGGCGTTAGAACCCACGGCTACAGTTCCGAGTCACTTATGCCTTCGTGTGCTTGGAATTCAGATTTGAGCATTAATTTCTATGGATCCCTCTATAAAATGTTCAGTGAAAAAATTCGCTTTATTCTGGTTGTTCTAACCTGGCTTAAATACTGTCCAGAATTTGGGAACCCCATAACTACCTTTGTCTTTACGGGTTTAGAATTTAGATAGGAGAATTCGAGACCCTGTCTGTAGCATATCACAAAACATTTTTAGAAACCTTGAGTATCTCTTCTTACCTTTCTGCTTCTTTCTTAAAGGTTCACTCTTTGGTTTCCCCTGGATAAGAAGAGCTCTTGAGATGGCACTTTGCTGGACACACGGATTTCCTTCAGATTTATGCTTGCTACCGACTGATTTGGGATGCGGTTGGAGAGCCCAGAGAGTTCCCAGGTTTCCCTGTCAGAACAACTTTGTAATGAGCATTTATTAGCATAGCCTCTGCCTTCCATGAAGTGTAACCTTTTTGCCTTCCAAATTAAAAAGCTCCATGCCACTCCTTCCTCTGCCTCTGGCTCTGTTTTTTGTTTTTCTTCTTTATTGGTATGAAAGTCCTTTTTTCCCTTCAATCCTGTGTGCAGAGCTCTTTAGGAGCTGATAACTTGTAACTGTGAATCTACCTCCGTGTTTTCATTAAGTGTATTTGAAGTTAATGACAAAAGGCAGGGCTGACAACCCTGGGAAACCACAGTCCTTTGTCTTTTCCCTGGAGCTGGTAATCCCTTACTAATCCTTCAATTGTTGCCGGTGGTTCCGCTCTTATGACACAATGCTTCCTGGAACTGCATCATTAAGCACTTTGTGAGAAAAGTGTGTGCTTCCCCATTTATATCTGTTTCAACGTGATTTAGTGGTGAAAAGGGAAATATGTATCTTTTAGACCGGTAAGAAGAGTGCCAAAAGTGGGATTTGTATATATGCTTATTTATAGGAGACACTACTTTCCAAACCATCTTCACAAATGTTCTCTCATTTTGTTCTTACCATTATCTCAGGGGTTCCAATCAACATTAGATAGATGAAGAAATTGAAGCTCCGATTTGTAACTTGCTCAAGGTCAGAGTCCATGACACACTTGGGTGGAGCAATAGGTCTGCTGGCTGAAGTCTAGACATATGTATTGTGGTAGCAGCCCTATTTCCATCTTGGGTGCTATAGACAGGAAATAAGCTATGTTGAGGATTCCACTATTTAAATTTAGCTGACTGCTGAGATGGTGAGTTGTGCCCTAGAGGCTTCCCAGCTTGGCTGCACATTAGAATCACTTGGGGAACTTAAAAACGAAATCTCAATGCCCAGGGCACACCCCAGACCAATTAAATACAAATCTCTGGGGGTGGCATCTGCACTTTGTACCACTACCCGGGAGATTCTAACGAGCGGCCAAATTGGAGAAGTGCTGCTCTGGGTTCTTGCTATGCAGAACGTAGCCTGTTGACCAGCAGTATTGACATAACCTACGAGCTTATTTGAAAAAGAGACCCTCAAGCTGACCCCCGACCCTCCTGAAGCGGAATCTTTGTTTTAACGTGGTCAGCAGGTGATTCACGTTCATATTAAAGTTTGAGAAGCACCCATCCAGAGCAGAGGTTCTCAAATTTTGGTGTATCTCACAATTACCTGGGAACTTGGTAATGAACTTGGGCCTCTGTGTTTCTTAGCTCTCCATGTAACTCTGATATACACGAAAGTTTGTGAATAGCTCTAGATTAGGAGTCGGCAAGCTTTTTCTTAAATGAACGGCCTGGCAGAGTTCCAGTAAAACTTTATTCACAAAAGCAAGCTGTTGGTGCTTGGGCCATGGTTTGCCATTCGGAGGGATGCTAGTTCACTAAACTATGACTGAGTAATTGAATATTCTTTAAAACTTTTACGTACCCATTTTCTCAGCCATAAAAAGAAACGAAATTGAGTTATTTGTAGTGAGGTGGATGGACCTAGAGTCTCATACAGAGTGAAGTAAGTCAGAAAGAGAAAAACAAATACCGTTTGCTAACACATATATATGGAATCTAAAAAAAAAGAAAACAAAAAAAGTCATGAAGAACCTAGGGGCAAGACAGGAATAAAGACGCAGACCTACTAGAGAATGGACTCGATACGGGGAGGGGGAAGGGTAAGCTGGGACAAAGTGAGAGAGTGGCATGGACATACATACACTACCAAACAGATAGCTAGTGGGAAGCAGCCACATAGCACAGGGAGATCAGCTCGGTGCTTTGTGACCACCTAGAGGGGTGGGATAGGGAGGGTGGGAGGGAGGGAGACTCAAGAGGGAAGAGATATGGGGACATATGTATATGTATAACTAATTCACTTTTTATAAAGCAGAAACTAACACACCATTGTAAAGCAGTTATACTCTAATGAAGATGTAAATAAAACTTTTATGTACACATTTGTACCTTTATCAGGAGGCTTCTGAATTATTTTTAGTGTAGATTGATAAACAGGTATTTTGAATAAGAAAAGCATCTGAACTTGAAGATAAATGGGTGGAAAACTGGGAATAATAGTGATAAGTTCGTCAAGGAAGACATTACAATCTTCGGAGCCTCTAATATACAAACTTTAATGTATGTCAGTGTTCTTGAGATACATGGGGTAGATACTAAGCTCCCACTTAATTGGATTAGCTGTTATCTCAGAGGTGATTTACCCAAGCCAGTGGGAAACCTTCATCTTTGGTGTGTCTTTTCACCATTTGCAGTAGGACAGAAGCCTGTAGACAGCTTTTGGAGTCTTGAGTTTAAATTTAATTAAAAGCTCATTACAACTCATTTTTAGTCTTCTGTTCACTTGTTCAGTGGTTCTCAACTCTACATGTAGGAGAATTACCTGTGAAACGATTCAAGTTTAAAAAAATGCATTACTACCGCCCCCCAACCACCAATTGAGTTTCTGATTCTCTTTATTTTTTTGGCTGTGCTGTGTGGCATGCGGGATCTTAGTTCCCAACCAGGGATCGAGCCCACGCCCCCTGCATTGGAAGGGTGGAGTCTTAACCACTGGATGGCCAGGGAAGTCCCAGAGTTTCTGATTCTTATGTGTTTTTTGTTTTTTGTTTGTTTTTTTCTTAGCTGAAGTAACTAAAGACATGGTAGATGAGAGGCACTGAATCAGGATGGGTAATCTTTTAGTTCGATGCATCTTCCAGTCTGGATCTTTCTTTTTTTTTGTTTTTTTTTGCGGTACGCGGGCATCTCACTGTTGCGGCCTCTCCCGGAGCACAGGCTCTGGACGTGCAGGTCCAGCGGCCATGGCTCACGGGCATAGCCACTCCGTGGCATGTGGGATCTTCCTGGACTGGGGCACAAACCTGTGTCCCCTGCATTGGCAGGCGGACTCTCAACCACTGCGCCACCAGGGAAGCCCTCTGGATCTTTCTTAATACCCACCGGCTGTGTTGTGATGGTGCCTATCCATGGGCCTTACACCTGGGTGCCCAGTGTAGCATGCTGCAAGAGTGGATTTTGAGTACTGAGGCACAGGGTGAGCTATATCCTAGCATCTTCTCCTGCCTCTAGCTCAGCATCTTTACGGGGTGGGTTAATTTTCTGTGCTCTTTTGTGGGGCCGGGGGCCATTTGCCACACCACTGTACGTGGTCTCTTCCCTGCCATTCTTTGCAGTGGCTGGAAGCCTGGCTCTCAACACCTCCTGCCCACACATTTCCTGCCCCCTATCACATGGAAACCATCTCCTGTGTTTTCTTCTTTTAGCAGCCAGTACCTTTGGCCTCTTTGATCACATCCTTTCATCTTAGGCTTCAAAACACTTTTGTTATGATGGTTGAACATACTTGGGGCGGTCAGAGAGGCCTGCTCTCTGGTTTTGGAGGCTCAGTGAACTAGCACTGGTGGTTACCAGGGGCTGGGGAGCTCGTGTACAAACTCAGTGTGACTGTGTCCTCCCATCTTGGCTTGCGGCTCTGGGCTTCTGAAGTTTGATGCTGTATAACTTTCTAACTACAGTTAATTTAAAAAAATTTTTAGCACATATTAAAAATGGCTTTTTCTTGCACGAGGAAACAACACTTTACAGAACAAGGATCTTAGACAAGGGAATGAGAAAAAAAGAGGAGGACTTCTGAGGAACTAAAGAAAATATTTTATTTGCTTAGTTTCAATTAATAGGTGGGTTCAAGCTTATGCAAAACTTCTGTCAATGGGATGAAAAAGAGGTGTATCTTCAAGAACCTAGATAGGCAGCCCGGTGCTGCCGAAAGCACTTTGCTTGCCCTGAAGGTGTTGATTCAAGGACCTGTTCTGCCACTTACAGTCTGTTGACCTGTGGACCTTTTGTTTTGACTCTAAAATTTAGCCAATAATTAGGCACCCAGGCACCGTGGGATTACCAAAGGTAAGACACAACCTTGGTCCAGGAATGAGTAGCTACCACTGAGCACCTACCATATGTGTGGCATGGTATTAAGTGTCCTCCTGTTATTTATGTTTCCCTATAATCCCATGAGGAGGGAGGTGGTGTTCTTCTCTTCCGGATGGATGAGGAAACGGAAGCTCAGACTGTAGTGTTAGGGTTTGAATCTTATTTCTGTCTGATTCCAAAGCATTTGGATTAGGCTTTGAGTGAGATAAATAATATAACAATCATGGGGATAATAATAATTCACACTGTTGTTCCAACAAAACGTAAGTGAAAGTACCTTGTTAATGCAACTGCTCTACAAATGTACCCTCAGAGCAGTTGTCAGAAACACGGAGAACTGTCCACACATAGTGCTTTTCTCCCTCAGCTGCATGTCCAGTTTTACTGGCTTTCAGCTAAAGGACTGTGGTGGCCAACGTCAGGTCTTCCTCTTGCTCTGGAGAGAGATATCCTGAGGGACTCCCTGGATGTCCCTAGAGACATCCCTAGGGTCTGCTATTCAGATCTGCTCTGCCTTTTTTCATCCCAGGGATGAACAACTTTGTTTTAAACTTTTTATTTCTCACACACACACACACACAAACACACACATCAAGAGATAAACTCTCAGATACCCAACATTCAGCTTCAACAATCATCGATGTTTTATTTATTTATTAAAAATTTATTTATTTTATTTATTTTTGGCTGAGTTGTGCCTTCGTTGCTGCCCGCGGGCTTTTCTCTAGTTGTGGTGAGCGGGGGCTACTCTTGGTTGCAGTGCGCGGGCTTCTCATTGTGGTGGCTTCTCTTGTTGCGGAGCATGGGCTCTAGGCACGTGGGCTTCAGTAGTTGTGGCACTCGGGCTCAGTAGTTGTGGCTCTCGGGCTCTAGAGCACAGCCTCAGTAGTTGTGGCGCACAGACTTAGTTGCTCCGCGGCATATGGGATCTTCCCAGACCAGGGCTCGAACCCATGTCCCCTGCATTGGCAGGCGGATTCTTAACCACTGTGCCACCAGGGAAGCCCTCATTGACGCTTTACCTTATCTACTTTCAGGGTGTTAATAAGAGATATCTGGTGGGGAAGCGCCTCCTTTCTATTACTCCATCATTTAGTTAAAAAATATTTGTGCTCCTGCTCTGCCAGGCACTGGCCGTGCAGAGGTGATCAGAACAGACAAGGCACCTCCCTTTCTGAGCCTGACATTCGAGTTGGGAAGAGAGCCAAATTAGCACACAAATAGAATCGTGTTGTTATGAAGTAGAGTGAAGGGCATAAACTGTACGAAGTGATCATGAGTGGAGATGGGGAGGAAGCTGCTCAGACATAGTGGTCAGGAAAGGCCTCTCTAAGCAGGAGACATTTAGGCTGAAATCTGACAGCTGAGTAAGAATCAGCCATCGGACCGGCTGGCCGGAGTGTATCTGGGTATTACTTTACTAACTCTTGTTGCCGTATGATTGAGTAGTGGAGTTTGCTTGTGCAGAAGGTATTGCCTCAGGAGATGACTAACATCAACATCTACTGAGGGAGTGGCTCTTAAGTGTACCGACCTCTGTTTTGCCATTCTTCTCTAATCCTAAAGAGTGATCAAGGAGGGGCAAGAGTCATGGAAGAGGGAAGGGACATGCAGGCAGAGTATAAGACACCGGTCTTGGGAGGGGGTCCTGAGACTTCGTCTTTTCCTGCTCTTTCCTCTGTGATGGCTGCATCTGGAACCACCTGGGACTTGGGTGTCCACAGGGCTTGGTGGAAAGCCTGGGGCCCGAGTCTAGTGCTGATGTGGGTCTCGTTCACCACGATGGCAAGTGAGCCACTTCACCTCTTTCCCCATTTGTGAAAGGGGGAGATCATACTCTGCCTACTGCTTAGCTTTCCTGTGAAGGTCAAAGCCAGATCATGTTTGCTTCGGTGTTGCACAGATTCATGTTATTCTTCATAAAGATTCCAGATAAGGATGTCGCCCCCTGCCCCCGCCCCCGCCCCGTCCCTTGGTAATCACTGGAATAATTTGGGCCAGCAAGAATGCCCTAGAGTTTGCTAAAAATAGTGTCTTGCTGTCTCCACTGGAAAGAAGACCTGTTTCATGTTAACCCAGTTTCTTCCCATCAAGGCTGGAAGCATGAAATAGAGACCAGTTGCTGACCGCTCTCTGAACCACAGTCCTTCATCTCCTTAAACTCTCTGAAGTCCTGCCAGCCTTGTCTCACGCTTATATGCTCTTCCTTTAATGGTTTCTTTTTTTCTCCTTGGCTGAATTTTGTGTGGGCGGTTCAGGGAGAGGGTAGACAAGCACCCTTTCTGCGTCTCAGTGGGATTTTTAAAAGAATTTGAAAATGGCAGGGCTCTCTCCTCTGGATCCTATTGCCTCCGCAATGGGAGTGTGCCTGCATTTCCAAAGCAAACAGGGAGAATGGGCTGACCTTTTCCCAGAGGTGGTGAACCCCCCCTGGAATGATGGAGGGTGTTCTGGCCTGGGACGATGGCTGCCCAGAGAAACTGCCTGCCGGAGGGTGGTCTGCCTTCATTCCTTAGGTTCAGCCAGGGCTCAAGGGGGCCCTTTTGAAGGCAGAGAGGCCCCCAGAGGGTGAGAGGGGCGATAAGAAGCGGGAGTGTTCGGTGATGTTGCAATGAGAGGAGTCTAGGCTGCCTGGAGTGCTCTGGGGCCAGGAGTGTTGGCTTTTGTCAGAAAATTGGCTACAGCCTTGCCAGTGCCTCCCAGTTCTGCAATTTCCCTTCCATCAAGCTCTCCCGGAAGCTGGAAGCCTTGGAGGGAGCAAGAAAATGCACATGACGGTGTAACCAGAAGCTCCTGGGCCCATATAGTGAGGGGAGAAGTGGCCATCCGCTGGTGGGGCTGGGAGGCCTAGGCTCACCTGGGCACTGGCCTAGCGAAGAAGCAGCCCCACTTTCATCTCAGTGTGGTGGTCCAGTTTGATCCAGCTCAATTCGCAGGACCTTTTCACCTTTCTGGGCATTCCCTTATATTTGCATTTCAGCTTACTAAGCTGAAACTGTGTGTGTGTGTGTTAATGGGAACAGTACTTTATTGAGACAGTTGGAGTCATTTTGACATGTGTATACACCTGTGTACCCAAATCAAGAGGCAGAACATCTCCAACACCTGGAAGCTTCCCTCGTGCCCCTTTCCAGGGAGTCCTTCTACCCCAGAGTCGTCCACTGCGCCCATTGCCATCGCTGGTAATTAGTTTTGCCTGTTCTTGAGCTTCATCTGTGCGGAGTCGTGTATTTTGTACAGAGGCTGAATCCCCAGGGCCTGGCCTGTGTCTGGCACTTGGCAGGTATGCACTGTGAGAGGTGCCTTGGTTCTTAAACTGCCCTGTGAGAGAGCACTGGGAAACTGAGGCTGTGGGCGGTTAGAGTGGTGGATCCCGGCCGCCAGCCCAGGCTCCCTGCTGAGGAATCCAGAGGGCTCTCCAGTATCCCGGGGGCTCCCCCACCCCTCCCGAGGGACTCCTTTCTAGTGCTGTGGATGAGGGAGCCTGGTGATCCTGGGCAGGTAGTGCCCCCTGCTGTCTGCCCGGCCAGACCCTAAACCCTCTCTCCTCCAAGGGATGTGACAGGATCATGTGGGCCGGAGCCCGACGCAGTGATGGGCAAAGGGCAGGGGCTCGGCTCCTGGAGTGAAGTCTTCTGTCCTTTTATTTTCCTCTGAAAAGAGCTTTTCCTAAGCACTGGGGGCTTTCCTTCCTTAGAATAAGCAGAAAAGGAGAAGAGGCCTCTTTGGTGGAGTACTGCTGCCCCCAGGTGGGCGGCCAGGGACGCTACCACAGAGCAGGACGTCAAAGCACCGCCGTTCTTCGGGTCTCAGGTTCTGGTTCTCCTTCTGCGGCTCCCCATCTCCTGGCCTCCTAAATCCTGGCCTCCTTGGCTTCTGGGAGGCAGATGTCCATCACGGCTATCACCCTCCACTTCAGCGCTGACCTGGAGCGGGGGCCTTCCTCGGAGAACCAGCCCCAGCTGTGTGTAGGGGAGCGGATGCGACCCCACTCCTCCCGGGGATGGCGGGCCGGACATAGCCTAGAGGGCCTGTCCCGTATTAAGAAAGGGTATTAAGAATGGGGGGTGTGCAGCACCTCCCCGGCCTGCTGTGGGCGTGGGTGCCGTTGCCAGGACCCGCCAGCCCCTCCCAGCTCGCCCACTGCCTTCCTGTCGCACCTGCGGTCGTGGTGGTGTAACGGCCCAGCCCTCCGGGCCCCGGCGGCACGTGGCCTAGGGTGATGCTATCTGTAACTCAGAATTTTAAACTCCTTTTTCCAGAGGATGTGGCTTCTGCGGGAGAGCTTCAAACGGTGCCCCCATTTGCCCCTCGCGGCAGCCATGACGTCATGGAAATGGGAGGGGCCGCCCCAAGCCCCCAGAACATCTGCACGGAAGTGGTAGACTTTTTTCCACTTCCTGTCCTACTTCTGGCTACTGACTCAATGTCTGACCTGCTTATTAATTTCAAAATATAGCTCTCCGTGTGATAGAGGAAACCTTACTCATGTGTGTGTCTGGGTTAAACTATGCCTGAATCGCAGGTGGCCTTACACAGAGGCAGGGCACTGGCCGCCGCAGTCTCCTGGCTCATCAGTGTACTTAGAGTGACAGCACTGGGTCTGCACACGGTTTGCTCCCCTTCCCCAGACCCACCCATCAGTCAGAAGTTTTTTTCCCCACACATTGCTCCCGGAGGTAGATTGGAGAAGGAGTTTTAAGATAGGACACTGGAGGAAGTGAGGTGGGTGGTAATGTGGCCTTCAGCCCTGGACCTTGGTATGGTGCCTCAGTGACTGGAGGGCTGACGCCTGGAAGCCCTGTGTGCTTTCCCAGAGTAACCATCCTCTAGGCTCTATTGGATGAGTGCCCGCCTGGGGCTGCACTGGCCAAGGGACCATCACTCAGGTTTTGCTTTTCCTGGTAGTTATTTTATTTAGTTTTGGCTGTGTTGGGTCTTCCTTGCTGCACACCTACTCTTCGTTGCGGTGCGTGGGCTTCTCATTGCAGTGACTTCTCTTGTTTGTGGAGCATGGGCTCTAGGCACGCGGGCTTCAGTAGTTGTGGCTCGCTGGCTCAGTAGTTGTGGCTCGTGGGCTCTAGAGCGCAGGCTCAGTAGTTGTGGCGCACAGGCTTAGTTGCTCCGCGGCATGTGGGATCTTTCCGGACCAGGGCTCGAACCTGTGTCGCCTGCATTGGCAGGCGGATTCTTAACCACTGTGCCACCAGGGAAGCCCCTTCCTGATAGTTCTTGACAGGTTGGTTACTCTTAGCTCTTGGCTAAATTGTGAAATAGTGGCTCACCCGGCCACCTCGTCTATTAATCCCCACTTTCTTTTTTCTTATGCTCCCCCCACACCCCTACACACATATACAACTTGGCTCCTTCCCCAGTGCCTGATGGTACTAATCATTTATTTGTTCACTTGCTGCTTAAGTGTATATTAAGCATTGGTTGTGTGCCAGGCACTGTGCGAGTTGTCGCAGACACACGGATGAACAAGATACACTTTCCATCCCAAGGAGTGCATAGTTGAATGGATTTTTTTGCTGAGATGTTACCTGATAACTAAGGTGATATCTGTTAAAGGCTTTACATGTGACCCCAGGGAAGTTGGATTCTATGGCAAACCAAGAGGATAAACAATCCTTTGAGGCTCAGATGGCTGCCTCTCCAATGGTGGGTCAGGGCAGAGGGGTCGCTCTGGTGGAGCTGAAGACCCCACCCAAGTGTTCCTGAAGCACATACTGGCTTAGCCTGCTCTTCTCTTGACTGGACTGTGATTTCAGTTGTGTTCAGAAGGAAGGTCTCTGGGTGAAGTGTCAGAGAGTGTTCTAGAATCTTAGGCCTGGGGTCATGAGAAGTCATTTGGTCCATTCTTCTGCCTCCAGGGTTGGCTTGTGCTTAAAGCCTTTTGGAGCAGTAGGGCATCTGTCCAGAGAAATGTGTTCTACAGCTAGCCTTGGTGACACACTCCCCCCTGGGATGGCATGGCCTTCCCTCCTTGAGGCTGGCCCCTGCTCATGGGGACTAGGGTTCTTCAGGGCTGGGCAAGTCTCAGGGACTTGATGACCACGTCTCCAGGTTTCCTCAGCAGCCTCTTCCCTCCACGCTGAACAATGCCGGGTCCCTTACTGCACCGAGGGATCTGCTACAGTGGCCCTCAGCCCAGCGCTGACCCTCCTGGTGGGCGTAGGCACCCTTCCCCAGGCCCCCTCACAAAGGCCACTTTAATCCCCTCTGATACCCCCGGTGGGGCCTGGGCCACACATGAGAACAGAGTGGACACAGGTGAGTGGACTCTGCGCCACCCTTACACATCTGCTTGCTCCTGCTCTGCCCTCTGGCTTGGCCCCAGTTGGCTTTAGGCTTAACAGCCTCAGACTTGAGAGAAAGTTCTTGCTGGGATTGAGGAGCCCCTGGTTTGAGATGGAAACTGCTCAGGGGTGGTGCTGACCCTGCTTTCCAGATGGCCTCTTACCTGACTGAGACCTTGTCACCCTCAGCTTGGGCTGGGCCTGGAAGGAGCAGGCCTTGCTCCCTCCGTGGGTCTGGGAGGATCCCTAGCTGCTGCTGCCACACCCCCTCATAGGTCCTCGGATAGCTTTAGGGGTCCAGTGACCAAGGGGCCCTGCCACCTGAGGGCCCTGGGCTGGTGCGACCCCACGTGCTCCCTTGGCCTCCTTCAGCCCGGGCCTCCTGTGAGGCTCTTGGAGGGGCCTTTCTTTGGCCCCTTCACTGCCTTCCAGGGTCCCTGCTCCTGTCCCCTGCCCTAAGCCCCATGTCCCCTTTATCCTCAGCATCTTTGCAGCCAACTCTCAGGGGCAGACCTGTCTCCCCAGATACCTACACATCCCTTGCCTGGATCTTTTGTGTACAGACCAAAGTGAATTACTATTTTAGGAGGAGGAACAAAAAGACTAATTTGCCTGGGAGTTTTTCACAGTTGATAAAGGCTTGCTCTGTTAACCCCCGCCACCCCCCAGGGGCATTTTCATTTAATATGGGGAAGCGAATGCTTTAATTAAAAGAAATTCCCAATGGTGGAATCTCTAGCACTGTGTTAGACTGAGGAGGAGGCAGTTTTGAGTTCCCCGCAGGTGGTGCCTGTCCTCCTGTGTGTGAGAGTGACCTGCCATGATGGGATTTCCTCCGAGACCTTTCGCTTTAGTGATCTTTAAAGGCACTTGTATTTTGGCTGCACGCGAGGCCGCTCAGAGAGAACTGGGGTTCCTGTGACTATCCTCGGGAGGGCTCCAGAGATGGACATGGTTTTTATTTCTATAGAAGCCAGAGAATCAGAGATGCAGGGAGTTGAGGCAGCCTCCAGTCCTATGTGACATAGGTTTTCTAGGTTTTACAGGTGGTGACCCTGGAGCTCACAGAGGGGAGGGACATTGCCTAGGTTGTGTCGAGCTGGTGGCTCCATCCCTGTGATAAGAAGCAGGCCTGAATTGTAGCTGGAAGGATTTGCATGTTTCTGGCTGTGTGGTCAGAGACACACAGGTGAACTGTACAGGTATTTGAGGATGGGGACACCCCCCCCCCCCCCCCACTGCCCTGGGAATGGTTAAGCACTGGACTTCGGTCTTGATCGTGGTAATTGTGAAGTGGATGGCTGAGTGGTCTCTGAGGGGTGTTCCCATCAGCGTCCGTGACCCCAGGAAAGATGCTTAGGCAGCAGGAGGCTCAGGAGAACCCCAGGGGCCCCAGGGGATCCCATCACCTGTGCTCTAGGTGAGGGCTTGAGACTTCTACTCTCCTTGGCTGAGTCCCTGGGCTTGCGGGGAGAGAGCTCATCTCTGCTTTTCTCATTCTCACATCCAGGGTGGTGGGAGTAGAAAGTGTGGCTAGGGTCAAAATCTTCTACCCGCTTCCCCCACTCCTAGACTGGGCACTCCAACGGGCTGGGCCTTGGGTTGGGACCCAGGCAGTGGAATGGTGGGTGGTTCCCAGCCATGAATTTGTAGGTCAATGCACTGTTTCAACGGGAATCCAGTCTGAAAGGAAAGGCAAAGGAAATGTTGCTTCAGGGCAGGAGACAGTGGGTGGCCTTTTGGGGACACTTGCTGTGTGGTCCCTGTCTGCCAAATTTCAACTCCAGGTCATTACCACCCATGTACATGGGCCTCCTGCTACGGGTGGCCCCATGGAAGAGCAGGGACCCGAGCTTTTCAACGGGTTCACCTGGCCCCCAGTACAGCCTTCTAAGTGGAATTTTTCAGAGGTTTTTCTATGAAGAGGTGGACTGAAGCAGCTTGTTGAGTCAGGCTCCCTGAATGTCATCATGGATAAACGCCTTGGTTTCTTTCTGCCCAGCTAGTGAGCCACAGCAGGCCGAAGACGATCCCGACCAAATCCAATCAAACAGGAGCACAGCCTCTGCTCTTCCAAATTGCTTTTAATGAAGGCACGGCAGCAGGATATACAACGTGGCTCAGATACACAAGCAGAGCAGGGCCTAGATCATGAGATAATCTCCCCCACATCTTGGGGAAAAGGGTGATATGTATTTCTTTATGAACACTGTGTAAAAAATATAAACAGCACACAACATCTCCAAGAGCTAGAGCCCAAGAGAACCCACTGGGATCCATCCTTCAGTGGGACATCAGAGGCAGTCTCGGGGAGGGGTGGGGCGGGGAGGGAGTTTCCCCACAGCCAGGAGAGGCTGCAGTGGCCTCCGTCTTTGCTGAGAATGCCAGGCAGTGACAGGCAGCAGTGAGGGAGCAGAGGGGGTGGCAACAGTGCTGGGCAGCTCTTCAGCGTCTTGATCACGAATATCTGGTAGGACCCAGTTGGTGGTATTGCCAGTGGGGCCAGAGAGGTGGAGGGAGCCTTCTTGTCCACGGGGGCAGAGTGCACCTCTCTGCTTGAAGAGGGAGAGGAGGGGCGACAAGGAACAAGGGGAGAGGGAGCACGGGGCTCTCACGTTCTTGGAGACCTGGGAGGAGAAAGAACAGAAGTCAGGCTGCATACTGCGGAGATGCAGGACAGTTAGGGATGTGATGGGGATGCCTCTGTTTGTAGAGTTCTAGGAGCAAATGGGTCCCAGCTTCAGTAGTTGTGGCACGCGGGCTCAGTAGTTGTGGCGCACGGGCTTAGTTGCTCCGCGGCATGTGGGATCTTCCCGGACCACGGCTTGAACCCGTGTCCCCTGCATTGGCAGGCGGATTCTTAACCACTGCTCCAGCAGGGAAGCCCCCCACCAGTTCTTTTTGATGGGATGCTCTTGTCAGTGGGATGACCTGGGGTACTGGGGGCGAAGGGTCTGGAGACTCCAGCCAGGATTAGGGTGGATAATGAATACAATACCGTCTCACCATATTGGGGTCAGAGGGCCAGAGGAAAGGAATTGGGGGCCGCCCTTTTAGGATTTGCAGCGAAAGGGATATGATAGAAGGTGTGGGTATGAATGAGTCTGGGTCCTAAGTTTCTCCTAAGTTTCCCTCATTAGCTGTGTGGCCCTTGATATTACTTGGCCTCAGTTTCTTCATTTCCAAAATGAGGAGAATAACAACTGTTCCTCATACTTTGTAGGGGAGACATGGCTCAAGCGAGGTGACTAATGTCACCTGAGGAGGGTACTGTGTTTATCAAGTGTCTTGGGCCATTGCTATTAACAAGAGGAACTCCTAACAGGAAAGAAAAAGGAGGAGTCTGGTGGGCCCAGACTTAGGACCTAAAAGCAAGAGCCTGGGGGAGGTTAGCTTTGGGGACCCACCCCCAGACCCCACCTCCCGGCTAAGATGCCGGCTCACCTCAGCTGGACCACAGCCGCAGCGTCATGAGCAGGTTGTACCCGACCACTTTCAGGAGGAGGACGCGGAAGCCAATCACTGACAAGTTTTGGAAGTTTAGGTTCATATCTGCAAAACCAAGGGGCCACAGCAGTCATGGGCACAGGTCTGCACAGCCCCCGTGACACCAAAAGCAGGGTGGGGAGTGGGGCGTGCTTCGGCGCCTGGATCTGCCTCTTCCTTTGAGCTTTGGTGCACATCCCCTCATACATATATTTGTACATCCTTCCAGGGTCAACAGCATTTCATTTCCAAAGGGAAACACTGACTGCATTTACTCTTTATTTCTGAGCCCCGCCGTGGATGGGGATGGTGGGTGCTCAGAACTTATCACACGCAGCCCCCTGGGTCTGGGCCCCTTAGTGAGAATCTAGCGGCTGAACCACAAGACGGATGACTCACTCAGTACAAATGGCTCAAATGGCAATGAATATGGGCCCAGGGTGGGTGGTGAGGAGGGGTGAGGATCTTTGAGAGACAAGGTCACGGCCTACGAGAGTCCTGCTGCTCTTCTCGAAAGAAGGCAAAACCCCCTGGCTATGGAGGGAAAATGTCTTCACGGTGACCTGGTTAGTCTAGGGCTACACAAAAGCTGGTCAGAGATTTCACACCTGGGCCACCCAGAAGCTCTCTTGAGCTGTGCTGACAGTGGAGCTATTGAAAGGAATACAGAGGCCTAGGAGTGAGTCACTGGTCTAGCAAAACTAGACTCATCCTCAAAGTACATAGAGTGGAAAAGAAAATTGGAGATGGTGAGAGGAATCTAGGGATTTAAGAATGTCCCCAGGCAGCTCTAACGAGGGCTCGGACTGCCGTTCTTGTTTCTCAGAACTTCGTTCCTAGATCCACACATTCCTTCTCGTCACCTCTATCCCGTCCCAGTAATTGTGGGTTCATCGCCTCCACAAACCTGTGTGAAGCCAGGACAGACCCCTCCCTTACCTGTTTCAAAGCTTTTCTCTGCTATCTTGGCATCGCAGGGACTTCCTAAAAGGAACAAACAAAGACATTTTTCTTAGAGTCCCGAGCGTGCTGACTCTCCCACCCCAGAAGTTGGGCTGCTGAATGTCTCCAGCCTCTCCATTCTTCCTTGTGCAGAGATCTGAGAGAACCTGTCCCATATGGGCACCTGCTGGGATGAGCCACTGACCCCTGAAGGACCAACACCCTGGCTTTTGGGCACCATTTTATTCACTTAATGAACACTGGAGAACACAAGGCCCTAAGGAGCTGTCAGACCCTGCCCTTGGGCGAGTTCCAGTCTGGAGTCTGATAGAGGAAGTAAGACAGACACAGTGACAAGTGCCATGAGGGGTATAGATGCTTTCATGTGTTCCACAAAGTTTTGACCCCTGCATCCCAAATTTGTTTGTTTGTTTCCTCTGACTCAGTAAACAGCATTACCACTGACACAGCTGCTCAGAAATAAAATCCAGCCACCTTCCTTGATGCCCTCTTTTCCTTCTCATCCCTGCATGGCTCTACCTTTGGATCCCAAATAGTGTTGGGCATGGGCATTTAACTCCCCTGCCACAAGCCCGTCCTGCCCTCCATCATCTCTCTGCTGCAAGGGCTTCTTTTCTGCTTCTACTCTTGGCTCCTACCATCCATTTTCCACTCAGCGGTCAGAGTGATTTTTAAAAAAAGTAAATTGGATGTCATTCCCCTGTTTATAGCCAATCAAAAGCTTCTCATTGTACCTAGAACAGTGTCTCCCTCTCATGACGGGTGCGCCCCGTGATGTGGCCCTTGCCTACCTCTTCCATCTCATTTACGCCTGCCCTTCTCCTTTCTCACTGAGCTCCTGGCTCAGGCCTCTATAGGGTCCTTTCTCTGCCCTTGGCATGGCTGGTACCTTCTTAGCCTTGAAATCTCAGCTCAGATAGCATTTCCCCAGAGAGCCCTTCTGTGACTTTTGTCCCTAAGGTGGCTGTTTCCCCAACTCCAAGTTAAAGCACGTATTACAATCTGGAGTTTTCCACTTGCTGATGGTTGGTCTCCCCCAACGGGAATGGGGCTTGCTCGGGGCACACCCATGTGTTTGCTGATGTGTTTGCTCCTCCACGGCAGCAGCTGGCATGTTGTAATACACAATCAGTGATCGCTGAGTGAATGAATGAATGAATGAGTGAGGTTAGGAGCTGGGAGAGACCTTTGGCAGAGAGGGAGAAATAAGGGGAGGGATCTTGGAGAAGTGCATCAGGGCGGGGCCTGGAGGAGCAGTAAGGGGCTGAGCGGAGCCAGGGGGGTGGGGACTCAGAGTGGGTGAGCCTCAGGGCCAGTGTGCCCCTCGCCTCTCCCCCTCTGCTCTTTGCCCAGGACGTTCTGTGGCCTGCCGGCATGGGATTCACTGGTGCTCGGTAAAGAGAGGGGAGGGGGCTTTGCTGACAATTGATGAGGCTGAGACCAGCAATCAGAGCAGCTTTTAGATACCAAGGACCCGAGCCCCGAGAACAAGCAGGCCTCTCGAAGGAGGAGACTCAGCTTAGACCGGCACCAAGGCTGCACTCACCTGAGTTGGGGTAGAAGGTCTGGTTGAAGGTGTCTGCGCATCCCAAATCGGTCCCGCTGCTCCAAGCCACGACCCCGTTGCTCTTGGAACCCAAGGCTCCCATGTCTAGCACGGTGCTGTCTGAGCTGAACACCACGGGCCTCGTGACTTGTGACACATTGGCTTGAGATTCAAAATCGGTGTATAAGCAGACGGAGGTGTTGCTGGATTTGGGGCTTCTCAGCTGGTACACAGCAGGGTTGGGGTTCTGGATATCTGTGGACGCAAAAGACACGGGTTAGGAGATGTTCATTTCCCTCCTTGCCCCAACCCAGGCCTGAGTCCAGATGCCAGTGATGGGCAAGAATGGGGCTCTGTAGGGCTGACAAGTCACATTTGTCAGGCTTTAGATGGGAAAGAACATTGTAGACACCAGCAGCTTGCAACAGACGGGACTCAGGGACAGGCACAAACCATGAGTCCTGGCCAAGAGGCCAGCCAGGCTCTTAGTGAATGCTCTCTACCAGGCCCTGCCTGCCATTCAAGGAAAGCAGAAATGCAGGGCTACTTAAGGATACTGCCCACTCTTCCGCTTAAGGGCACTTCTTCAAAGCTCAGTAGGAATAGTAAGCGACAACATAATTCTGGCAGGACAAAGCGAGCGTAGAAAAGATATCCAGCAAAGCAAACCATACGTCTTAGAATCTGGGGTGGTCTCCCCCACTAAGGTTGGGCATTGACAGGAATGTGAGCTTTACGATAGGCTGGCATGAAGTTGGAAGATCGGTCGCATCACCAGGAGATTTCTCTCACTGATAAAAGTTTTAGACGCTACATCAGAACATCTGCATCCAAGCCCTGGCTCTACCATTTACTAGATACAAGGCCTTGAGCAATTCACACCAGCTCCTTGAGTGTCAGGAATTTCATCTGTCAAATGTGGATGTTGCCTCATCCACTTTCCTAACCAGGCTATTCTGAGAAGCCATGAGAGTTTCTCCATATGAATTATATTTAATAACTGTGAAATACTGAAATAATTCTAGTAATTGTAGCTCTTGATACTACCAGGAGACTGCCATAATAATGTGCTACCGAGTAATACAGTTTCTACTCTTCACCCCCCAGGAAGCAGGAGTTGCCGGAGGCTTTTCTTTAGTGTGCTGAGAATGACTCTTTAGTATTTTCATAGGATTTTGTGTCTTTAATGCAACCCTCAGTGTTTATTCTTTCAGACCTCTTGCCCTTGGAGGAGGAAGCTGAGCTTTGGCCGGAGGATTAACACGTTAGGGCCACCCAGAGAGTTTACAGCAGGGTTGGGACAACAGCTTCCTGCCCCTGTGGTTCTCTGCTGCCCCAGCTCCCCACCACGCATGCAAAGTTTTGCAGACCAGTGATGCATAATGCACCCCACTAGCTGAGCCAGCCAGGGTGGCCTTGGCAATGCAGATATCCAGCTTGACACCAAACCAGAGGCATCAGCCCTTGGCATGGCCTTGGGATGGTGAGTCAAGGCAGAGCTGTCTGTGGTGGGGCTGTCCCTGGAGCAGCAGAGCAGGGGTGGGTCCATGGTCACATGTGAGCGACATCCAAACCTCTGGCTTCAAAGGATTCTGCCTGCTCCCCTCTAATCTCCATCCACCTGTGGGGCCGACATCACTATGGGTTAAGGATCTATGGTGTAAATCTCTTCCTGGGAGGGGAGAGATGGGAAGCCATTAACCAATACCACACTCCAGTGGATTTGTTAGTCATTAGCGGGGGTCATGGGTGGGACTGGGGAGGGGGACAGGGAAGGGTGGGGAGGGGGACAGGGAAGGGTGTGGAGGTGCTGAGAGAACGTGGCCTCAGGAAGAAGGCAGAGGCTAAGCTGCCACCAGACACAGGTTGGCCTTAGAGGGGGAAGGGGGTTACTGTGGGGGCCAGATGCCCAACTTTGAGTCCTGGTTAAATTCTCACTCAAGTCCTAGTGCCAGGGGGGTGTCAGGCTGGAGAAGGTCTAGACCGCACTGTCCAATGTGATCGTCTTTAGCTACTTGTGGCTATTGAAATTAAGACTAACCAAGATCAAGTAAAATTAACAATTCAATTACCCATAAACCTTCATTTTAAGAGCTCAGTAGCTACATTTGGGTGATGCCTACTCTATAGGACAGTGCGGAATGACAGAATATTTCCATTGTCATTGAAAGTTCTATTGGACAGCATTGGTCTGGAGTGAGCAATGCTACGGACCATGACGAAAGGCACCAGGGGCTGAGGGTGAGACTTAAAGCCAACTTGAGTTCTGTGAGGGGTGATACCGGGGCAGACCCATTGTAGCTCAACTTTGCTAGTGAGAGATCAAAATGAAAGAGCAGTTAGTGAAGTCAGAAGAACTGAGGTGATTTTTAGCCTCTTTCAAGTCTTGTTTTTACCAGTTGATACCCTTTGGGCTTCCCTATGTGCATTTTGGCTGTGGTTTCTCCTGTCTGGCTTCCCTACCCCTGATTTCCTCTCTTACTCACCCTCTCCCCACACTTCAATCTCTTCTTTGAGCTCATCATCCAAACGACTTGTCTAAAACGTGGAGCTGATAGGGTCACTTTTTTTTCAAAATAATTCAGAGCCTCCCTATTGCCTATAGGATGATGCCCACACTTCCTGGCATGACATTGAGGGGCTGCCATGATCGGAGAGCTTGAATTTCCTCTCTCAAATCCTTTATATGCCCTATATGAGTACAGCTACACCAAACTCTTCACACTGGCTCCCTGGAATGTAAGCTCTGTGACAGCAAAGGCCTGTCCCTAGATTACTGCTGTGTCCCTGGTCTCTGCCATATACTAGGGGCTCAAGAAATAATTGTTGGATAAACAAGCGGCCTAGTGATTATCGGATTTGCAGAATTTCTGCTAATTAGACCTTTTGGTCAAAAAAGCTGGATACTGATCCCTAAACTTGACTCTTTAAAGCCCCCTTTTACTTTTACGCCCCATGTACCTCTAGTGCGACCTTTTTGTCTGAAAACAAAGAATGAGTCACTGTTAATTTGGAGGGCTTTAGGGGTCCATCTGCCAGAGCCCTGGGAGGAGAGACATCCTGTTTCACCTTAGCAAGATAAACGCCTCCTACCACTGATGACATCTCAGAAAGTAGCCTTAGCAAGACTGGATCAATTTTTCAGTGTGGAAGTCACCTATTCTAGTTCCTAACTGCTCATTTAAATTCGGAACTAACGGCAGAAGCACATGTCCGAAGGCTGTAGCGCATTAGATCCCCAGGGGCACAGCAGTGATCGAAAGCTCCCTTACCACTAAATCTGTTCTTGGTATTTAGGCACCAGGAACCCAAAATGTGAGTTAGCAGCACTGACTCTGAGTCTGAGTTCCACTGAGGCTCTGGCGAGCGTCAGGAAGCAGTGAGCCTGCGCAGACTTACCGGGAGTAATGGAAACTCTGGTTCCCTTACCACATTGCATCTGGGAGGCAATACCTCCATACCACTCTGAAGGTCTCCATTACAGAGAGCCTAGGTTTCCCCTTCTCTGAGGGATGGGCTCTTACAGCCCACTGAGCAAGAAGGGGGAGGTCTAGGCCACAAGCCGTCCATGGAAAAAGCTGGCCCCTCTCACCTTCACCTCTGGTCTGCATTTCTGAATTGGATTCCCAGTTTCCTACTGGCTGGTCCTGGCCCTAATTGTCTGTATTCTCTCTCTCTCTCTCTCTTTTTTTAAAGGCTTTGAAGCAAATTTGTATTTATTCAGTTTACCATTTCAGAGAAATATATATTTTTTAAAAATAATAAAAGTACTATATATGATCTATTATTATTTACTATATACCAAGTTTTGTGATCAATACTGTATTCTCTTGAAGCCTCTAGTATTCCTTTTCTCCATTGTTTATAAAGTTATCTTTGGCTTTCTCTCCATCTAACTTCATTATTAGATGTGTTTACTTGGCCAAAATCATATGCCTTGTTCACTCTCAAGATCATGCCTTCTTTCTTGGTGTTCCTTATGCCTGGAAGTCCCCTCCTGTCCTTGCTTTGCCCAGACAGATCTTACTCGATCCTTCAGACTCAACGAATCCTTTCTACTGCATCAAACCTTCTCCATCTAGGCCAACTTTTCAGCTGGGACTCCATTCCTCTGTATCTCTACTGTGCCTGTTGACATCATCAGCTGGTTGATACTAAAATGTATTTCAGGTTGCTAAATTTACAATAGTTCGGTCCCTTTGGCTAGTTTTTATACTATTTGGAGACAGGTCAGGCATCTATCTTAGATATCTTCATACTCAGTCTCACATTTTATAGATTGACGATAGAAGGCATTTAAAATTAGCCACTGAATGACTAGAGTAAAATTTTAATGCGTTTGACCTAGAGAAACACAGATTTTCAAGATCGATAGTGTGGCTTTTCCCGTTCACAGAGGCCTCTGTAAGACAATTAGTTGTAACACCCACAGTTAGCCTTACCACAGTAATACTAATATCTCCGGGGAAAAGATTAGTGACACTGGCCCATGGGGTTGCAAATGGTGCCACCTAGAATGACTCACCAAATATTATGGCCACTTGCGTTCCTTTCCCAAATGTGTGTTTATCGGTCATTCCTCTGGTATTCACACTGCAGGT
This sequence comes from Neophocaena asiaeorientalis asiaeorientalis, assembly GCF_003031525.2. NCBI lineage: Eukaryota > Metazoa > Chordata > Mammalia > Artiodactyla > Phocoenidae > Neophocaena > Neophocaena asiaeorientalis. The sequence goes on along the minus strand of NW_020172816.1, from coordinate 269,898 downwards.
GACACCATTACAGAAACTCACTGGCCCTACCTCCTATTTCAGTAGCAGAAACACTGGTCTCTCACAGGGGACGGAGGGTCACAGTCTTCTGAGGTAATACCTTCTGATCTTCTGTGTTGAGACTTTGTCTCTTAATCCTTCCCCTCCTGCCTCATCCTGCTGTAGTGCCCTCGGGTGGAGGTTGTGGTTTCCTTAAACCAAGAATTCAGTAGAGCAAAACCCCCCGCTCAGGGCAGCAGGATCCTGGATCCTCTCGTGAAAGGTCCAGGACTCCTTGCCCATCACCTAACTCATGATTCTTCAGGTTGTGGCCCAAGGATATTTCCTGAGCATTGAGCGCAGGATGAGAGGATTTTCTGGGATGGGTGGAAAGAACCATTTGGGATCCTACAGAAGATAATACCTGGGCTCAACTCAGCATCTTGGACAAAGAAGAATTAGTTGTCAATGTCCACCCGTGCCCCACATTACTTACTTGGTTGGACACTTAGTCTGGTCCCTGCTCCAAAGTTTAACTTGTTACCACTGCTGAATCCCCACTGAGGGTAAGGTCCTTGCAATAACCTTCCTGATGTTAACCTGCTAAAACCCACCAGACTTGGAGGGCACCATTCTACAAGGCACCCTGGGTCTTTGTTTCTTAGGTTTCATATTTCCCAGGGAAGTCATTCCCCTTTCCCTTTACAATAATGAAGGTTTAGTAATAACAAAGCCTTGTTGATGATGATGATAATGATTATTAATATTATTTAGTAAAGCTACCATTTATTGATTACTTGCTGTATGCTGAGTATTGTCTTGTTATGATGTGGGTATTGTCATATTGCCACTGAGAAAGTGGAGACTTAATTAGCTAGAGATGGTAGAGCCAGACTTTCCCCCAGGTCTGACAGCCTCCCAAGCTGTGCTATGAGCCCCACACCATCCTGCCTCCGTGCCTTGTTATATTTGCCATTCAGATAGGGGTCTGGGTCACTTTTACCCTGGGAGTGGTTCAATGCTCTACTAAGCTCCAGAGAGGACGATTCTGTGAGCACGTATCCCCACACCATGCTCATTAGTCCATCCACGGGATTTAGCTACCTGCTGCAATAGAAGAGAATTTGTGTTTGCCGTGAACTCATCTCTTTCCCCAAGAGCACTTAGCTAATTTCCTGAATCTTCAGATCATCTGGTGCTGACATTATCTGTTTTGCTTGAAAGCACTGAATATCTGCAACTCTTTTTATGTTTCCGTAGATTATTCTCCTCAGATTTTCATTTCCTCAACTGGCCCTTGGCACTTCTGTCTTTAGTATGAGAAATGGGAACATTTTAAGATACCAGAAGAGTTTGTAGAAATGGAAACGAGTGTTTCACATATCCTCGAGTTTACCGTAAATCATTGCTGGTTTTCTCATAGACAAGTTGTCACTTACTTTGCCCTGGTCATTTGCACCGTCATACTCACACGGGCGTACAGTCAGCCTGGTCCCCGCTCCAAAGATCAGCTTATTGTAGCCACCAGACAACACACACTAGGAGGGTGCTTTACAAGAACTCTAGCCCCTGGCAGGGTCAGCTTCACTGGGGCAGAAATGTCTCCTGTGCCTGTTTTACAGGCTCCTCCAAAATCCCCCTTTCTCTGGCACAAGAAAAAAGTCTGGCCCACTGAGTCCTAATTCCTCAGTTTTCTGTGTAATAATCTCACAGACCTTTCCCTCCTAGCCGGCCTTAAGCAGGTCAGGCCTTCCTGGAGGGTGAATGCCCATTCTGGGTTCCACACTGGAAGTGAAGGAGGACAATTGGAAGGGTCTGGAGAAGAGCCAGGGATTAACTGGGAAATGAATCTTGAGGGAAAATTCACAGCACCGGCAATAGACGGAAAACCTTGGGTAGGGCTTAATTCATGGAAGGGAGGCCTATGAAAGTTCTCCTTTTAGAAAGCAGTTCTATTAGTCTTTGAAGGGAGAGACAGAGAGAGAGAGACTAATATTGCCATAGGGATATCACATACAATGCACAAGGAGGATTGCTTAACTCGGAAGGTTGTGAGAATCAGGAGTGAGTTATGGATGGGGCCTGAGAATCTATTTCTCTGGAGGGTTCTAAGATTAGGGTTGACATTCATATGGGGACCAAAAAAAAAACCTCCAAAGTTTGAGAGTAGTTTAGACAAGTCCTTCTCAGTGAGAAATTCACAGAACTCTAGTCCTAAGTTTCTCTGCAAAAAAAGATTCTAAGCTCAAAGAAGTTTGGAAAACTCTGTATAGCATAGTTCAGTCCTGAAGACCAGCAGTACACAGTAGCATTTTAAAGGCTCTGAGAAGTCTTACAATAAAGAAATTTAGAGCTTCTTAAACTTACTCAAGAATTTTTTTTCTTAAAACACCCCTTAACCTCTGTGGAACATGTACAGGTTTAGATACACATTCCCTGGAAGTCCCTTTTCTAGTTCAAAGAATTTAAAATGCATCCTAAATTTCAGCCTAATTTTATCCTTAAGCTTTCTGTCCTGAATCTGTTTGTTCTCCTACCAACTCCTACGGACACAATTAGGGGCCTCATTAATGCTGATTATTTCTTTCTAATCATTATGAAACAGCTTCATATGTAACAAATTTTCCTGCCACTGTCAGGAATGGCTCGAGGGCAGATACGTATGCAGTCATTATGCAAGACCACATCACCCCAACACTTTGCAGGGTTTACCTACTGGGAACAATAGCAGCTTTAAAGCCTTTCCCAAATGTGAATTTATTGGTTTTCTTTCCACACACCTTCCTACACACCTTAGAGCTGTGTACTTCAAAGAAGGTTCTGGTCCTAAAGGAGAAAAGTTTCCTTAGAACAAATGGAGAAAAGTTTCCTGGGTGGCGACTCAAGTAGGGACATAGACTTCATGTATTTATCATTAGACCTCTCCTTTTTACTGCTAAACCCCATTTGTGCTGCTTCCCTCTTAGGGTATTGTAGTTCTTAATGCCTCTGAACTCTGGTTCTTTAGAAATACGATGGGTTTCAGGCTTTCTAAATGTAGCCTGAACTGACCCAGGGCAGGGAAGAGGCTTTGGTGAAGTGCACAAATGAACAGATAAATATGGAGGAAGTTTTCCCCAGAGAAGTGGGCTTTCGGCCACCCACGCACGTTCAGATGGATTCTGTAATCTCCCGGTTTTGAAATCTAACAACTCTGTTGGAGAATACTTGCTACTGTCTAAACCAATATGTTCTAAACAGTTACTATCCCTCCACTGAAGCCTTCCCTGAGTCTCCCAGCTAGAGGCATTTTTTCAACAATCATTCTTAGGTGATGCCTATGCATCAGGCATTGTGCTGGAGTGTGGAGGTGTAAGGATGAATGAGAGAGGGTCTTGACCTCACAGAGCTTATGGTGCAGTGCACAATGCATGAAAGTACCAGACAACTAGGATAGGAGGTCGGGGATGCCTTCCTTTCTGCTATTCCATCGCAACTTGTGTGTACTTCCACTACAGTGTGGTGACACTGGGCTTAATTGTCTCTTTACACGGATGTTTACCCACTGGGAGATCCTGGATGGCAGGGACTCTGCATTTCCCTCCCTCCCCTCCTCCCTCCTTCTACAGGGCTTAGAATATAATAGTTGCTTGGTAAATATTTGTTGAATGAAAGCCCTCTAATTATTTTAATTCATTTTAAATGCAATCCTATCCTCTACCTTCTTTTATTAGGACCGTTTCATTTATCTTTTAATTCTGTATGGGTCCATTTTCTAAACCCAGTATTGTTTTTATTGGATCATTTAGGCCTTAAGTTCTTCCTATCTCTCTTGATTAGATATGGAGTTTTGTGAGACTGTATTCCATGCCCAGGGTCTTTAGGAAGTTTAACTTATCACCTCTCATGAAAACTAGATGGTAACAAAAATAAATTTTTTTTGGCATAATCAGTCATGATTTCTGATGAAGGTCTTTTGTCTCAAAGGAATCTAGAAATGGCAAAAGAGTCTGCCTCTGTAACGATGAAAAGGCCAGGCCCCATTGGCAATTACTACTTTTAGAAAATAAACCACTGTTGAGCTAGTGGCTGGGAATTCAAATTTCAAAACATTCAAGCCTCATGAAGAATCATGAGAAATTAGCTCGGGAAGTGCAGACTCAACATCTAAGAAAGCCGAGTAGGGACTTTCTGTGTCTTTGGCTGGAGTCTAAGGTCAGGCACTCACTTGGATGCACTTGGAGTCTTGTTCCACTCCCGAAAGTGAGTGTTCTGCTGCTTGTGTCCACGCCCTGGTACAATGCAGTACAAATACCTGCCCTCTGCCATCCAGGGCGGCTGCCTGCGCTTCACACCTCCCGCCCCACATTTACAGCCTTCACTCTTGGGAATGGAGCTTTTGAACAGCCTGTTCCATCGTTTTTTGTTTGTTTGTTTGTTTTTTGCTATACGCGGGCCTCTCACTGTTGTGGTCTCTTCCGTTGCGGAGCACAGGCTCCAGACACACAGGCTCAGCGGCCATAGCTCACGGGCCCAGCCGCTCCGTGGCATGTGGGATCTTCCCGGACCGGGGCACGAACCCGTGTCCCCTGCATCGGCAGGCGGACTCTCAACCACTGCGCCACCAGGGAAGCCCTGTTTCATCGTTTTGATGATAAATTTCTCTCTGTGTCACTTTATGCCCAATAATCAGTCCCCCTAGGTTTCTGCTTCCCTCCCTGCCATACTTGCATCCTACCAACCCAATTCAATGACTTTACTCATCTCTTCAGAAATGCTAAGTCCTGGACCAAAGCTGCCATGGTCACCATGGCAAGAAGGCTCAGGATAGGCAAACCAAGGACCAGACAGGTAGCCTTTGAGGTCTGGGGTCTTCCTTCACAGAGTGCAGGAGGGGCAGTGGTGGCAGTGTGGTGGCATGGTTAACAGTAAGGCCTCGGAGTCAAATAGATTAGAGTTAACTTCTAGCCCTATTATTCCTAGCTGTGTGATCTTGGGCAAGCTACTTGCCCCAAGCCTCTGTTTCTTCATCTGTAAAATAGGCCTAATACCAGTTACCTAGCATTAGGATGGATGTGAGCACTGAATGAGAAATTCTTTGAAGGACAGAGTATAGTCACTGGCACATGTCAGGCATTCAGTAAATAGTAGCTAATAATATGGTGGTTCCCAGCAATGCTTTCCACTGAGGGAAGGGATGAGGCTTCTTGTAGCCAGAGGAGACCTGTCCCTGCCCACCGCCCTCTCCAGCACCCCAGGGTGCCTCAGCATTCTGGTTGGGATGCTGTCATGTGCAACAGATATCTCATGGATCCAAAGGGACGTGGCGAGAGATTCTCAGCCACGGGGTTGAAGGGCAGGATGGACCCCTTGGCTGCCAAGAAGACAGTTCTGCTTCAGAAACCTAACCAAGAGTGAAGCCTCTTTTCTCAAACCTTGGTGATTTGTCCTCTGCACGCACTGTGCAAAACCCTTGTCCAGCACAGCCTCAATCATTTCATTAGACCTGATACAATGGTAAGTTACTCCCAGACAGCAAAGGGCTCTTTCACGATGGAGCAGCCCAGTCACAGACTCCCTCATTTTTGCAGTATCCTTCCATCATATATCCTCTGTCTACAAAATATCCCTTGCCTGTTTCTATAATACTCACATGGATGAACAACAAGCCTGGTCCCTCTTCCAAATATAAGTCCATAGTTACTTCCTGATACACACAGCGAGGGAAGCCTTTGCCAAAACCAGTCTCACGTGACCTCCCTCTACCTATTGCTCCAGTGGTTGGGGCAACAATCTGGGGAAACGCTGGCCAACGCCCCCAGAGTTGCAGGAATCTCCCACAGCTGTCCTGGAACCCTGAGCCAAGGGGTGGTGATGGGAGCCAGGGACCGGGGACTAGAAGAGCTCCTCACCTCCTCTACCCAGGAGAAAACACACGCTCCTGTCAGTCGAGAAGCAGGGCAGCAACTCCCCAGCAGCTGTACCTCCAGCACCACCCTGCTTGCCTGGGGCCACAGCAAGGTGTGACTCTGCTACTCTTCTGTTAGATACAAGTGCTCCCAGGATGGGCGGCAAAGGAGATTTTTATATTATTCAATATATTGTCAGTGGAGATGCTGAGAGGAAGGGAGGGTGGAAGAAACAAGGGGCACACGAAGGTTTGACACAGTGAGCTTCTAAGGACATTAGGGGTGGCATTGATGGAGGACATGCCCTCTGCCCTCCCATGGACATAAGAAGTTGTCCGGTACCTACGGGGTAGGAAGAGCGGTGGGTGGGGGAGGGGTCGTATGTCCAGGAGGATCCCGGCTCACTTACTTGGTGTGACCAATACTCGAGTCCCCTTTCCAAAAGTGAATCTGTTCCCATAATCACACTCTGGGAAAGTGCATTACAAAAAGGTCCTGGGTTTGCCCACCCTCTCATGGAAGACACACACGCTTCCCAGTAGCTCTAAAAGCTGGGATCCTGGGAAGGCTGATCCTAACCTTTTCCTTCTGATGGGTGCTCTAAGCACAGGAGGGAGATTCCCTAGTGGCTGTAGCAGCTTCAGCCCTGATGCTACGCATCACCTCCATTTTCCTCATCACAGCCATCAACAAACAGCCTCTGGCTATTTCTCCTCTGGGAAACACAGAACCTTTACAAAACTTGGTGAAAAACCTGCCTCCTACATAGGCCGGGTGGGTGTACGTGTTTCTAAAGATACCAGGCAGTGGGACTTCCCTCGCAGTGGTTAAGAATCCACCTGCCAATGCAGGGGACACGGGTTCGATCCCTGGTCCGGGAAGCTGCGGAGCAACTAAGCCCAGGTGCCACAACTACTGAGCCTGCGAGCCACAACTACTGAGCCTGTGCTCTAGAGCCCACGAGCCACAACTACTGAAGCCCGTGCGCCTAGAGCCCATGCTCCGCAACAAGAGAAGCCACCACAATGAGAAGCCCGCGCACTGCAACGAAGAGTAGCCCCCGCTTGCCACAACTAAAGAAAGCCCATGCGCAGCAACGAAGACCCAATGCAGCCAAAATAAATAAATAAATAGGTAAGTAAATTAAAAAAAAAAAAAGAAAAAAGAAGAAAGATACCAGGCAGCAGCCTGCATTTTCCCACCTCAGCTGCCCCGCCTGAGACGAAGGCGCCATTGCCTTAGGGGAATATGCACAAATGTATTTTTCACTTTGCCAGAAAGAGTAGGAGCAAGAGCATTTCCAGCAAGCCAGGCCAGGGCACACGCTAAAAACATGCTTCAGCGTGACTCAGAGTCACCGCATCCTCTCTGGGGCTGAGCGAGATTTCTGGGTGACTCACGCCTGACTCATTCCTGTTTCTACTATTTCTATCCTCACCTAAGTCAAGGCTGCTTTCTGTCATGGGGGCCTTTCTGTCAAGAAAGTCAAACATCTCAGCAGATAACAGTCTTAAATCCTTTTCCAGAAACACAGGGGTGGAATCCTGCGTGCTCTCTGCCAGGGAATATGGACTGTCCGTTGTCACTGCTGTCCTGTCTCCAGTCAGTAGGGTCCCAGGTCCTGCACATGACCACACACAGCACACTGCTTGGTGCACCCACATATAAATTGTTATTAGACTTTTAACAGATGAGTGTTTTGTTTTTCTGACAAGACTGGAAGTTCTTGAGAGCAAGAACCACATCTTATGCTTCTTCTTTTCTTGGTTTGTTTGTTTCATTTTAAACCACCTATGGCCCCTGGCTTGATGATACTCAATACGCACTTACTGAGTTGAACTGACTTTTACCGTGCATAATTATTGGGACAAGAAGGCCAGTTGTGGGAGAGGTTAAAAGCTAAGTATACTTTTGGTAAATATGAGCTGCAAAACCTAAGTGCTTAGGCAGGGAAAAACCAAGGAAGCGACTCAAAGAGATAATCAGGAGGCAGCATAAAAACCACGACATCGTGAAGTTCCTATGGACCCTCAGCAGAGAGGGGGCAACTGAATGAACAAGTACTTGACTGCAAAGGAAACTCGAACATTTTTCTCCTGATACCTTGACATTGATTCTCCTTAAGGGGTAAAACGAATAATATGGCAGAAAAAATATATTCCGAGTTAGCAGTATTGTTATGGTCAATAACAACAAAGCAGTAGTGGTAATAATAATAATGATGATGTGACAATAATAATGATCATCATCATAATATTCTATGATAGAGCAGAGCAAATGCTACATATATAAATATAAACCCAATGCTGGAGGCGGGGTTACACATTTCTGGAGAGCTGACTTACTTGGGCTGATCAAAAGTTGGGTGCCAGTTCCAAATACGAATTTCTGATAACCTGTGTTCACACTCTGACATAACTCTATACAAAATGGTACCCTATAACCGGGCCAACTCTATACAAATGGTGCCCTATAGCTGGACTATAGCCGGGGATTCCTGAGTCACACACAAGTTAGTTACTAAGCATGTTCCCGAGTTTCTGTACATGTGCCCAAGTGGGAAGAGGCGTGTAATTTTACTCTTTAACCTTCATTTCTAAGACCATTGGAAGATGACAAGAAATAAGTCACAACTCAATAGGAAATCCTGCTTTGTATGCAGTAGATTATATAAAAAATGTCATGAATATTCAGGTTGAAAAAGCCATTTGTGTAATTACAGAGTTTCAGTTCTAGATGGGACCTAGGGTAGTTATGTCCATGCACACTTACTAAGTGTTTACTACATGTTTCTGGCATGAATGAGGCTCGTGGATACATATAATGCAACATTACTATCACCAAACTATTTTCTTACTTAAATAGCACACAAAACCCTTGGGGGAAAATCAGTGAAAACAGATATCCTTCAACTGTAATAAAAATCAGGCTATTTCAAGGAACTTACTTGCTTCAACAAATAGCCTTGTTCCTGTCCCGAAGACAACTTTGGAGCCTCCACTATTTCCCACAGTGATTTGTGCTGTGACAAAATAGACTGCTTCCTTTTCCTTCCTTTTTTTTTTTTTTTTTTTTTTTTTTTTTTGTGCGGTTTGCGGGCCTCTCACTGTTGTGGCCTCTCCCGTTGCGGAGCACAGGCTCCGGACGCGCAGGCTCAGCGGCCACGGCTCACGGGCCCAGCCGCTCCGCGGCACGTGGGATCTTCCTGGACTGGGGCACAAACCCGTGTCCCCTGAATCGGCAGGCGGACTCTCAACCACTGCGCCACCAGGGAAGCCCCCTTCCATTTTTTAACCATAGCCTTGAAGCAGGCCCAGGGAGCCATAATAAGGAGCAATTTTTTATATTCTCCCAGTAAATCCATCTGGTTTCTTCCTATTCATGAACAATCTCATACCTCCTACCTACTGGAAGGGTTAGTTCACCAAACAGTAGTCATGGAATATGGCTCAGGGACCAGGATCCCCACGTTTTCATCCCAGCCCTAGTTCTCACTGATTTCATGATAATGGACAATTCAATCAACCTCTCTGGGTCTTAATTTCTTCACTGGAAAAAAAGAGGTTTGGATTTCCCTTTCAGAGCTAAAAGTTCTATGATCCAGCAATGTCCAAAGTGTACTCAATGTTGCATATTTCTATAACTCACAAATGAGTCAGGCACTTATAGATGGGTTACACTGGACACTGGTCTGCATGGGGAAAATACAAGAAATTGTGAGGGGAAGGGAGAGTCAGAATAAGGAGGTGGCTGCTGCCAGCTCTTCTGTCTCCTCTCCCGTTGGGGTAATTCTCCCAGCAGCCCCTGTACTACTTGTTTCCTCATTAAAAAGGGAAGAGAACGCTTTAGATTTGGGGCATCCAAGTCAAGATTTCCCAAAGCTCCATGTCTCAAGTCATGGCAGTATCTAAGAATGGAAAAGATAAATTCCATGTATTTCCTTACTAACTCTGATTGGCATCCTCTCTCATTTCTAGGTAAGCCCTGGCACAGGGTCTGTGACATAATGTAGTAGAAAGAGTAAGCTTTGAGATCAGGCAGGCAGACCGTGGTTTGAATCTAGACCCTTCCACTCACTAACCCTGGGATCTTGGGCAGTTACTTCTCTGAGCCTCAGTGTCCTTTTCTGTAAAATAGGAATACTGTTCCTTGATGCTTAGTTGTTTGAAGATAAACAGTACTGTCTGTCATGCCCCTAGTATCGTATCTACACATCATAGAAACTGAGGTGGTGGTTATGATTTATATGTTAAGTTAAATGATTGATTAACAAGGTTTTTTTTAGTGTTATAGAACTTGTTTGTGAAATAGCCATGAGTCCACACCCTGGGGTTTTATAAACTCTAGGATGGTATAGGAGTAAGAATCACAGATTTTGAGGGCTTCCACCCTCTCATCTCACAATGGAAGAGTCTGAGGCACACAGAGGGGCAATGACTTGTTCAGCGTCACACCGCCTGTTGGGGCTCAATCAAATCTAGAACTCTAGACTGCAACCAGAAGCCCTGGGCTCCTTTCTCTGCACTTCACTGACTCTTCTTGAATAATGTTTAGTGCAAAGGGACATAATCTCTGGAATGAACTTGGTAGGGCTTATTTGGGGCATAGGTCAAGTGACCTTGAATAGTCTCCTGCAATGAGTCTCAGAATCAATGGCAGTGGAAGTAGAAAAGTTCTAGTAGATCATGGCCATGCAATTTTCTGCTCTTCTGCTTTTTTCCTCTTTCTGGCTCCATTTAGCTCAATTCTAGTGTTAAAAACTCTAATACTGGACAGAGCTTCTGTCAGCCTCACATCTTGGGAAAAGTCTTAATAGCTTGCTAAATTCTAACTTAAAGAAAATGTTCTTGGACAGTCTTTGAATATTTTCATTAATTTATCTGGGTGCCACAATTCTTAATACTTCAGCACTAGATTATGGTTAATTATAAATAAGATTATAATTATAATTCCAAATATATATTTGGAATTATATATATTAATAATTGGAATATATTCCAAATATATATAGTTCCAAATTATAAATAAGGTTATGGTTAATTATAAATAAATAATTTTTGTCATATTACAAATGACAAAAATAACATCTCCTTTTCTCCCATTCACTGTCACTGGAATACATTTTGTAGTTACCTTAGAATTGCACACTTACTCAGCTCCACTTTTAGCCAGGTGCCTTTCCCAAAGGTGAGTTTGTTTGCTTCTCCCCGTGAGTCCCACAGTGTCCCATGCCTCACAATAAACTCCCTCTGTCACGTCACACCTTTTCGTGACCTACCCTGATGAGTTAGAAAATACTTAAGACTTAATATAGCTATTTGACTTATTCATATGAGAAAAAAGCTCCCCCCACCCCAAATGGAATAAATTCATAGGCTGCTGGTGCCAGGAGGGCAGAGGGGTCATCAACCAGACCTACTTCCCCTTTCAAAGAGGAGAAAACTGAGGCCTAGAGGCAAGGGATCTGCTCCAAGTTACACTGCTAGTTGGTAGCAGAGACAAAAACACGGGTCTATTTGATTCTCAATCTAGTATTTTTCCTTCTCCACCACACACTGAATGTACTGTGTTGCTTACTATATTCACTTCTTCCCTTTGGCCGGGAAACTTGATTTTTCTGGGTATTTGATTTCAATTAAACAAGCACTTATCAAGCACTTACTCTGTAAAAGGACCATATTAGACACTTCATGGTATATAACAGGAACCTCTGCTCTTAAGGATCTTTCAATTTTAATAGGCAGATCTTCTCAGTAATGAAGGAATTCTGTAGCTGTTATGTGTCACAGATTGTCCAAGACTCCTCAGCTAGATTGGGGATATAGAGGGAAAAGGAATGGGAGGGATGCCTGGGGTGAGGCTACAGTCTAGTCTTTTAACAGGAAGCCAGGCTATTTCTGGAGAAACCAGGTTTGTCTTAATTATCTGGGTATTACTCTGTATTCCATTCTATCTAGCAAATTAGTTCTACTAATTCAACTAATTCAACTTCTAATCCTACTTATCCAACTCTTCTGTTGGTTATTTTCATTTTTCAAAGTGCTCCATGAAGGCTCAACCTTAAATTCATAGGTCAACTGATAAAACAAGGATGATGCATCCACAAGGGTGAAACACAGAAATTACATGTAGAAGTCTTAAACCAGAGAACGAGCAAACAGGAGTGGCATTGGGTCAACATTTACCTGGAGAGACCAGAAGCATAGTCCCCTTTCCAAAAGTAAGTTTGCCGTATCCTGAGTTCACACTATGGCAACCCCCCATACAAAAATGGCCTGCAGTGTTGGGTCTTTCAACCTCTGATTGCTTACGGAAGGGAAAGAAGACCAGCATTTATGGAGAACCTACACATGCCAAGTGGGTCGACAATCGCTATATATCACCTTGCCTTATTTGGGCCGTTAACTGTGCCATGAACTCTGATATTATTGTCCTTATTTTACAAATGGAAAACAGGTGATGTGGGGTTAAGCACACTGAACCAGCACTGCTACACAAGTACCCTGGAGACGTGAGACTTTTTGGCATAGGACAGATACATGTTAGGAGGAACTATGAGTGAGGAATCCTTCTCCTCCTTCCTATGAGATTGAGATTGCAGCTGTATTGGGGTTAATTCTCTTGCTAGAACCAGACATTAGACCTCTAGTGACAGTGATGCCCTGAACTCCAGCGTATCCTCCATCACACACTCATTTCCTGAGACATGAAAACATTTTCATCAATCTTCCGGTTGTTCCCTTGATACTCTACTCACCAGCCCTGACCAGCAGTCTTGTCCCACTCCCAAAGATCCACGTATAGCCTCCACCCTTCCCACAGTGTTTCTTAGTCAGCCAAAAACACCCACAAGCCCACACACCCTTCGCATACCCAAGACTGAGAGATACAGCCCTTTCACCTATGAAGGGGACTACATCTTAACTTTTCTTTTACATTCCACATAACACACAGGCCATTCAACTCAAATATGGGCATTTATTGTGCAACACTTAAAATGAAGCCTCTCTCTCCTCATTGCTCTGGGTCTGTCACCACCAAAGTTGTGATTTTCAACTCTATGCATCCCGCAGATGTATCTAGTCCTTTTGTCTCCATCACACTTATCAATTTTTAGATTTCTGCCATAGTGTCTCTCCTAGTTTTAACTTCAATCAGTTGAAACTTCATGGAATAGCGTCCAGATCATTGAGTGACAGCTTCCTGCTCCTACAGTCAACTTATTTTGCAGACTTAGGCCTAGTGGTAGCCTGGTTACTTACTCGAGTCCTGTTCTGTCCCCAAAGCCAGGCGTCCTGATTAAAGGGCACCCACTCTGCTTCAGGTCTGGTAAAAAACACCACTTGCCTTCTCTTTGGTTCTTATGCTCTGCAAATTTACTGTTTTCAATTGGCCTCATGGGTAGTATCTTGGCTTTCTTTTCTATTAAGAAAGAACACAACTTGGATGGAATAAAACTATTATAATGTTAAGGGTTGGATGAGGGATCTTTCTATAATATCTTTATTTAAATCTTCTGAAAATGGCCATAAAAGGCCTATTACATCCCTGTTATGTGTTCCAAATGTTACAATCTGAGAGGCAACAACACAAGTAAGGAGAAGTGCTTAGGAATTTAGACTTACTTGGGGTGACTTGAAGCGTTGTTCCAGTTCCAAAGGTAACCTTTAGGTTACCCCTAGAATTCACACTGCATTTCAGGCCTTTACAGAATGGTTTCCTTTCTGCCATTCTCATGTGGGTGACATGTGAGTCTCTGTACTTCAGTAGAAGAGAGAGTGGTTTTCACCCATGCCTATGGCTACAGATCCACATGAAAATAGCTCTTTTACTAAGAATCTACATATTCTCTTCATGTTGAAAGAATTATACTAGCTGTCCTAGCTTTTTCTTTTTGTTCTGAAAACAAATAATCATGATATTTTACAGGTGTATAGCATTTGCTAGTTTCTAAAATACTTTCATATCCATTAGCTTATTTTATCTTTAAAAAAACTTACGAGGTGAGATGAAATAGTTTCATTTTACAGGTGAAGAAATTGTGGCTCAGATGCACCGATCGAGCCAGGATTAGAAGGACAAGCAGTGTTCAGGCAAACTTTGCCTTTTTCATTATGATCCACTCTCTGACTGAGCTGTTTCAGTCTGTTATTTCTGGTTCATCGACACTACTATTTTTCCTCCACAGTTAGATCTTTCTGGCCTCTGTGCCATTACTTTAACATTTCTTTCTATTTCAGAATGCACTTAAATCCACATAAACCATGCATTTCTTGCTATTTGGGCCCTACAAATACCGCAGTAAGTTCAATAGGTCTCAGTCACCACATTAAGCCTCCTACTTTAGTGACATATTGTCTACTTACTGGGTTTTATTGATAATCCTGTCCCAGTCCCATAGATGAATGGATTATGAATCACAGCACCGTGCTGCCTGACAAGAATTCCTGAGCTACCTTGATAATAGATTAATGTGATTAGCATGTATCTATCCTCCTTCCTGGGAACTCTGGCTGGGATTTCCCCCTTTTTCTATTATTGAAATAAAAGACTAAGCCATGGAGTTAAGCCTCTTTTCAGAGCACAATAGAATTGATGGAGGGGAAAGCCTGAGATGAGTCCAGCTGATGGTTTTTAGACAACTCTGACACATTTCCTTCAAAAATTTCACCAAGTCATCTTGTTTTACCAGCCAAAGCATATCAGCTTTGATTCCCATTTTTTACTTAGGAATCAATTCCTGTACACGAGCTCATTTTACCAGTGGTTAGAAAATTGCTCCTATCCCTGTAGGTAATCTTTCTTTCTTTTATCAGTTTAGTGTGTATTAAAAAATTTGTGAGCATGGGGTGGGACAGGGGGTATGGTTGGAGTATTAGACACGAGGGACAGCATCTGTTTTTTTCATTTTGTTTTGATGGCTTTCATCACTAAACCCCAGTACTCCTTGAGTTAAAGAATAAGGAGACATTTAGTCATTTGTGCAATGTAAGTCTGCAGGATAAGTTCAGGCATTATGATCAATAACCAGGTACTTACTGGAACATACTGATACGGTGGTTCCTTTCCCAAAGACCAACACATTTCCTATCTGGTAGGCACAGTGAAACGAGGCCCTGCAAATACCCTGAGTACCTGTTCACTGCCTCCAACGTGTATATAACTACAAACAATGGACACTTGTATTCTGTCCTTGCCTTTGGCAAGGAACTAACTCAGTGAGCTCTCAGTGTTTGGGAATGCAACAGTAAAGCTCTGTTACTTTGTGAGAAGGAGAGGGTAGATGGGGGTGTGTCCTCCACTTACTCAATAACTATTCACTGAACACCTCCATGTGTAAGGCACTGTGCTAGGTGCTGGGATAGAGCAGAAAGCTGCTAGGACGCTGTCCCAGTCCTCGTGGCACTTACAGTCTAGTGGGAGGCACACAGAAACAAATCCATAGATAATACAATATCAAGTGATAAAAGTGCAGGAATAAATCAGGCTGGATAACAGGATGGAGAATCAGGTAGCGGCTGTGTTTGGTGGCTTGTTAGAATGGTTGGGCAAGAAGGGTCTCTCTGAGGAGGTGATATTATCTGAAGTGAGATCCAAGCGTGGAGGAATGAATCATCACCTCTATTTACAGATAAGCCAATAGAGGGCCTGAAAGATCAAAGCCTGGCTCCAAATCACACAGTGTCAAGGACGGCCATGGACACTTAGATCATGCCTTCTCTCTGTTGAAGTACTAGATCTAGTTCTACCATGTAAATTCCTGGTTAGGAAAGACAAAATGAGACAGAGGTTCTTCCAAAGTGACTTTGGGATGTTATCTGGGTAATTGGAAACTGTGGCACTGGCTGTTGAGGCATCCAGGTTGTAAGAGGAGGCCAACTGGAAGAGAAGGTGTTAGCATGTAAGAGTGTTTTTCTGATGGCTTTTCTGATGGAGCTGGCCACTGAGTTGGGGAGACTTCTTCCATCCTGTTTCCCTATTAAGTTGGCAAGCAATGCAATCCATTGCCCAGCAAAATGAGCTCTTACACTTATGATGGGGAGAATACAGGGAGAGCTCTGCTCCCCACTAAATCTGAATAAACCAAGGACATTTGGCAGTCCACTTAAATGAACAAAAAAGCCTGTTACATGTCTCAGTAACTAATTGAATTCAAATTTCATGGCAATATTTATTAAGATTCACCTTTAACGTGGTCCCCCTTCCAAAAACCAGCTTCAGGCTGCTTGAAAACCCCACAGGGATCTATTTCACCACAAAAACCAAAGTGAGCTTCATTTTCAAGCACAGGAATTCTCCCAGGTTCTCTCACTTGGTTGAAATCCAGGTCAGCACCAAGCACATATTTAGGTAAACTCAAGAAAAGTCTTAAACTCATACATTCTTTGGAATGGTAGGAAACCTCCAAAACCATTTCCTACAAGCTCACAACCTCAAGCACTTCTCTCCCAAGTGATCTCAGGTTTTGATGATCTCCAGGGACAGTCTTAGTCACCAATTCTCACGTTCTATTTTCTCATAACTAGAAAGGTTCACCTTATATCCAAATTCAACCGTTTCTCTGCCATAGCCAAGATCCATGAAGCTTTTTCATCCTCAAGTTTACCCTCAAATGGAATTTTTCATAAAATCTGACTCTCAAAAAAATCACGAATCACCTGACTGCCCATACTTTTCAAAGAGATTTCACATACACTATCTCATTTGGGTCTTACAAAATCCTTTGAGCTAGACAGAGCTGGAATCATAATCTCCATGTCACAGATGAACTGGGGCTTAGAGAGCTTCCCATGGACGCATGGTTGGTGAGTGGCTGAGCAAGATCCATTGTCTTTTGGCCCCGGGGTGAATGCCTTAATGATTTATTTGTACACGTTCACGTATTGATCATATCACCTTAGCTTTCAAGCATCTCTCCCTTCTTTATTCTCTTCCTTAATGAAAAGGACAATATCATCAACAACAAAAACAATATCCACCCCCTTACTCAAAAAAAAAATAAATAAATAAAGCACTCTAAACAAACCTCCAGCTCAACTTTTTCAGAGCAATGTCTTTTTAATCCTCACACACTTTCTGTGAGCCAGGACATAAGAATTACCAATATTTCAGTTGCATTAATTGGGAAAACTGAGGGCCAGAGGAGATAGGTCAGAATGATGGTTATAGAGACTGCAGCCTGGTACAGACAGCAATATACTGAACCTTAGAACACATGGGTCCTGGCCCTGCTATTGTGACCACATTCAAATCGCTTAACCACTCTGAATAGAGAGAATCATCGCTTTCCACCTTCCTCTACCTTGTGGGACGATCAGACAAAAGAAGTGAAGAAATAAGGAAAATGCCTTAATTGTTTTCCTTTTCTTAAGAAGACAGACCCTAAAAAATATCAAGATGGTGATATCCTTTACCCACACTGAATTTGTGCATACTATGTGCTCATGCATAAGAGCAACACTACACATTTCTAAGGCAAGTTTGAGACGGATTAATGTGCGCCAACAGTGCATTCAGTTTAAAATTGATGGCTAGGCTCCGGCTTCAGTGCTGGAAACAGAACAGTGGCTCAAGAGCCGGTACTCACTCGGCTTGACTAACATCCTGGTTCCTCCTCCAAAGGTCAGCTTGTTCCCCGCAGAGTAGGTCACACAGTGATTTGAGGCCCAGCAAAAACCACAGGGACCAAGGAAATCACACTCCATAGATGCCTGTCGAAGGCCCTGTCCTATGGCCATGGCAAAGTGGAGGGCTTGTGATGGTTAAGGTAATCCTGTCTCCCAGTGCTGTGCACACTTTGTAGAGATGGAATGCTTGTCCCTGGGCACTATTTGGGTCTCGCCCTTTCATATATTTACTTACTTCTTTGCTTTGGCTGTTTGGACCTGGATCTGTGAGTGAGGATAATAGGTGTCAACCATAAACTCACTCAGGGGCCCATTTGACCATTTGTAACCCACAAGGGAACCTGAGAACAGGAAGCCCTGTAAGCTCAGGGAAACTTCAGGGTCAGGCTTGTCATATATCCAGCGTGGAAATGCTGATGAACTCACCCATACACAGGCATGCACGCCATTAGCATCTCTATATTCAATTTAATGCACAGGGAAGAGCCCAAAGAGAGGAAGGATACTTTAGTCTTGGGTCCACCCAGGCCCTCCAAGCTGCTGTGCACTGTGGATCAGCTTTACTTTCCTTGGTCCAAGTTTCAGACCCAGACCCCCTCCAGCTATTCTAGAGCCCATTCATTGGTGAGGCTTGTACTAAGGAAACTGGGAGGAGGCTTCTTGGGGAAAGTTTACAGAATATGATGGAGAGGTCATTCCTGATAAGAAAGGAGTTGATGGAGCCTCTGATAGGGAGATGGCTGAGAATCACAGGACTCCAGAAAAATAACCCTGGTAACTCTGTACCTCAATCTGGCATGCCCAGCCTGGGTTGAGGGCCACATCTTTCCCCACGCGTTGGGTGTGGACCAGAGCAGGTGTTTCGGGATGCCTCACACTCTCTAGTGGGGTTGCCCTTCTCCTTTGCCTTTAGTGGGAACACATACACTCTCCTCTCAGATTCTCAAGTTCCTGAAAGTGACGCTAGGTGGTCCTGACCTTCCTTCCGCTTCCCCATCCCTGTCTAACTAAGAAGGAGGGTCCTCCAGTAGCAGCAATATACATATTCCCTAAGACATTTCCCTAAGTCTTCCCTAAGACTTTCCCTTTAGTCCCTAAAGACTAAGGATATTCATTCATCTCCCTTTCCAATTTCTTCACAGTACTGTTTCCCTGGAGTAGAAAACAACCCACTCACCAGGCTGTACAGTTAGCTGAGTTCCTTTTCCAAAGTAGAGCCTCCCCAGGCCTGAGTCTCTATCGACACAGTGCTGGGCCCCTTTACATGAACTTGGTCCTAATGTTCCCCATCACTCTCTCCCCTGCCCTGGGGGACAGGGTTGAAAATTCACCTTCATCCTCTTTAAGTGGCTTTAAGTCTTTTTTCTCGTGCAGCCGACAGTCTGAGCGGGACAGTCAGATCTCAGAGGCTATCTCTCAGGGGACAAATGGTCTGGGCTAACAATAGTCTTCCACCAGCAGAGGCCCTCTCCCATCAGAAAGCAATTACATGGCCTTTTGAGAGTGTTTAAATTGGAAGGAACTTTGCTTCCCTGGCCCTATTTCCCAGTATAAAAGGCTGCTCACTTACTTAAGGATTGTCATTGTGTTTGGATCCCTTTCCAAAGCTGAACTTGTGAAAACTTTGATAGACTAGTTCTGTCCTCTGCAAAATCACCCCATTTCCCTCATTCGACTTCTGGTCATCCCTCCAGGCATTCTCTTTTCCTCTTCTTTCTTTTTTTCTTCCTGATATGGCCCTTTATTTTCCCATTTATGGCTCTGGGAGATCATACCCCACCCTCTTCTAGGTATAAATATCCCAAATAGGCTTTAGCTGATGAATAATTCAACGACATATTTCCTTGGCTATCAAAATAATAAAAATAGAAGAAACAGGTCTGAGCTCACCTTCTCATCCTCTAGGCTGGAGTCATGAGATCTTAGCACTTAGCGTTGAAAGGGAGCCCAGAGATGATTCAGTCCAATATCTAAAGTAGCATAGAAATCCCTTCTACAACATCAGATAGTCAGCCTAAAGGACCCAGCGTGCAGATCTCCAAGAAGAAAGAGTCCTGCACTTCACAAAGCAGCCTTTCCACTGCAGACCGGTTCCCCTTGTTTAACAAGATTGTACAGGAGGCTGAGACACATATCCTTTCAGCCACTGGTACTAACCCCTTTCCTTGTCTAAATGGCAGTTCTTCAAATATTTGGAAAGAGTTATGTCTCATCTTAATACAACCCAGTGACTTTTGGGGGGGACCTGAGATATTTTCAGATAGCTAGCTTGGTTTTTATCTGACCGTAAAGCCCATGCTCTCAACAAATTTATCCTTGTGAAGGCATCCCTGAGGCAGAGAGCATTTTGGGGTGGAGGAGGATATGAGGGAGACACGTGAGGTAGTCAGGTTATGGTCCTAATGGTTATGGTCTTAGTGCAAACTGGGAAATCTTTTGGGAATTTAGTTACTGACCATTGTGCTTCCCAGGTGGAATTGCTTGTAATTGTGCCCACCATTTTGTTCTAAAATTATTCTCATTTTTTCCTTCTTACTCACTTGCTCTTACAGTTACTGTTGTTCCTGCTCCAAACGTCAACTTGTAGTCATTAGAGTCACAGTGCTACGTCTTCCTACGCAAACCTCGTCCTGGATAAGAGAGTAGGCTGGGGCGACAGGCAGGCTGCCCTGAGGTCTAGTGCTGCCCCTCTGTGTAGGAGCCCTCTGGTAACTATTTTGACCTCTTGCTTTGTTTTTCACTTTCACAGTTTCCTCACCTGTGAAAGTGGGGACGATAGTATCTATCCCAGGAGACTGTGAGGAAGGTTAAATGGCTTAAAGTATGAGAGACATTTACACAATACTTTGCACATAGCAAGTGTTCAGTAAATGTTAGATTATTATCAATATAATTATAATTTTAATTTAATAAAATTTTAATTTGTCATATCTCCTCTCTGAAATCCTGGACATTCATAGGTCCTTTAAGTTATATCGAAATGCTCTTTTTTTCGGGTCAACTAATAAATGCAGCAATAGTTACAATTTGGGAATTTTCCGTATATAGGATACCATCCCAAGAGTATGGTTGGCAGTTTCAGAATGTTTACTGAATCATAGGATTTGTTTACTACATTTTATGTGTGTTTAAGGGACATATGAACAAGGACCCAAAATACAAAATAAAAGAACTCAAAATAAATACAGACTGGTAAGAGGAATTTAGGATAATACGTTGGTGACTTTTTCCTGTAGACAACTGTCACTTACTTGGCTTTACACTGAGTTTCGTCCCAGATCCGAAGTAAAAATCTGGAGTTGTACACCATGTTTACTATCATTACAAAAAGTCTCCTGGACTTCCTAAAAGGGAGGTATGTTATCCAGAGGGGACTAACCAAGTTAGGCCAAGACTAATGCAACCCCACCAGCTTTTATTTTTTTGCTACTTTCCTAGAAAATTCAAGAACCAAAGTGAGGAATGAGGCAAGAAGACCCATTCATTGTCAGAGACAGGCAAGACAAGGGCATCTGATTTTCTTCAGTGCTTTTATCGATTTCTTTTCTTTAGCTTTCTGCTTGGGTTCTTTCTTGTGTCTTCTGTGCTTCATACGCACAATATTTGAAACAAGGACACTGCAAATAAATGCTCTTTACCTGTCTCTTTTCCTAATTATAAATGGAACGTCTCCTCCGGTGGTGGACAGGGCTGTGAGGAGAATCCTGATTCTGCCTTTAGTTCCAGGGCTATCTGGAAGCTTCTCTCCTTGAGTTGGACCTAGGTCTGTGTCATGCTTGGCAACCTGACCGAAGCTTCTTGTTAAGGACACCCTGAACCACATCAACAAGCTAGCAGTATTATGTATGTATGATCAAACAAGATCATTGCGTCTTATCTTTCAAAGTACCTCCATTATATAACCAAATGTACTTTAACAGCCCCCGCCCAGCCCCACAGTGAAACTGTACATTTTCGCTTTTTTTTTCCTGCTCTCTGCCTGCATATTCCCTTTAGCAAGGGGGGAGAAAAAAGAGGCCGCAGAGTTGGCTGTCATTTGCAAGTCTAGATGAAATATTATTTATGGGCAAAATATTTTGCTGACGCTCTCAAGAGAAGGGAAACCTCAGAGCCAAGAGTTAGACACCCACACAGTTTGGATTTAAACAAATGAACACAGTTAGGAAAAATAAAATAGAGGTGACGAGGTGACTTCAGTCTAAGGCAAGTAATTATACTTATGCAGTTTGGGAGGGCAAACTTGTTCTTACTTGTAGAAACGATAAGCAGTGTGTTACAGGCACAGTATGCTGGAAGGGCACCAGAGAGCCGTAGAAATAGAGCTCCATTTAAATATCTTAAATAGGCACTTTTGTGTTTAGCAACTTATGTAGAAATAAGCCAGGATAGACTAGAAATATGGCTGGCCAACTAGACTTGGTTTAAGATAGTTCCTGGTAAAACCATCTTGTAGCATTTCTCCTGGTTCTAGTGAAAATATTATGAGAAAGAGAGGTTCCCTTTATGGAATCTGTTCCTATTCTTCTAGGTTAGGATAGCTTCTTTTCTACTCATTTTCACCAGCTCCTATTCCAAACTTAGCAAAAAGGCTTCTCTTTGGTCTTTGATAAATAATTCTCTTCGTATGTTACCCTTTTAAGTATGTGTTTTTAGTATCTCATCCCCCACCCTACTCCACCCCCCCGGCCCATTACATTACATAAATGTACAGCATACATTTATAGATTAATAAATCCATGAAAATAGTATTTAATTGTAACGGCCTACCAGGTACAACAGTCAGTTGGGTCCCAGATCCAAAGGTCAGTTGCCAGCTTGAACCAGAGGAAACACTGTGATATGCCCAACAACAAAAACCCGATCCAATAGGCCGGGTTGGCAGAGCACAGAGTAAAGAGTTGGCAATTACTTTATGAATTAGGTGTGTATTATTGTCAATCTAGGTTTGATCTGGAGTGACCAAATTGCCTATCTACAAATTGTAAATAAAGCCTTCTTTGTCTTTATAAGCTCACCTTCTTTTAGGGAATCCTTGCTTCCCACTTTCTACTACAGAGTTCCAGGGGTCAAATATATGCTTTAACATATATAGAGCGATCCCCGATTTTAGAGGTCAAACCAGTGTTCACATCTTTTCAGACTCACAAAGCCCAGAACAGAGAATATTTCTCTGCTGCTCTGGGGATCTCTGGGTTACGTCACCAGGAAACTGCCTGAACCCTTGGATCCTCCGTAGACGGAGTACAGGATCTAAATGAGGTATAGAGCTGCAATAGTTATCTAGTTAATTTGGCCACAAGTTTGATATCAATAAAATAATTTTAGAATGATCAAATTATCAGGGAAGTTTCTAGTTTTCCCCTTCACTTTTGGGCCATTTCTTTTCTCATGACTATGTTGATTTCACTGCTAAAAGACTTTAAAACTGCAACAAAGATCAATTTTAATATTTCCTAAGGTAGTGAGGATGGTATAAAAGCTTAAGAGGGATCAGGATACGGATGGTCATATCCCAGGGAACAATGGGGTCCACCTCCAGAATGCAAGTTCCCTGAGGGCAATATCACATTGAGTTTCTTCCCTGATGGGTCAGCTGGTCCAAACGCTGAGCCTGGCATAGAGTAGGTACACAAAAATATTTGTCAGATGAGTCTTGCAGATTCCTCAGACCTCAGGCCAGGAGAATTAATGATAGGGACTTAAATTCTAGTCTGAGCTCAGCCATGGACTTACTGTGGGACCATGATCTGTCTCTTCCCTGGGCCTCAGTTTCCTTAGAGGTGGAGAGTCAGAAAAGATGACTTTAAGGGTTCTTCTCTCTGCTCCACGAGGCTATGTTGTACAAATTTTTGGCCTAAATTCTCAGAAACAGAAAGTGTCCCCACAGTACTTGCGAATAAACTTTTTTTTTTTTTGAGTGATTTTTAGACCTTGGGAGAGGCTAAACACCTTTATTCTGGTCAATGATCATTACTTCCAAGATTCCTTCTATACGTTGACATAATCTTAGCCAAAAAGAATAGCACCTGGCTTCTCTGGTGGTGCAGTGGTTGAGAATCTGCCTGCCAGTGCAAGGGACACGGGTTCGATCCGTGGTCCGGGAAGATCCCACATGCCGTGGAGCAACTAAGCCTGTGTGCCACAACTACTGAGCCTGTGCTCTAAAGCCCGCACGCCACAACTACAGAAGCCTGCGCGCCTAGAGCCCGTGCTCTGCAACAAGAGAAGCTACTGCAATGAGAAGCCCGCACAATGCAACGAAGAGTAGCCCCTGCTCGCTGCAACTAGAGAAAGCCCACGCGCAGCAACGAAGACCCAACGCAGCCAAAAATAAATACATAAAAAAAAAAAAAAAAAAAAAAAAAAAGAATAGCACCTTAGAGTCTTGTTAAGGAATTAGAAGTCTTGTCGCTGATTACCGTACAAGTCCAGGGCTACAGATCCTAGCCAATATCCCAAGTAATCAGTCACACATCATAGTCCCACCACATATATTCTAGGAGCAATTCCCAGACACTCCCCTGCGTGGCCCATTTTGCACACAGATGTCAGATCCTAGACAGGGGGAGTTTTGTCCTTCTATCTGATGCTCATTCACCCTTTCTAAACATTCTTCATATAGTGTATAATTGAGTCTAAATCAGCCCTTAATCCAGACATTGCTTAATCCAGGGCTACACATTTATACTTACTGGGCTTCACAGATAACTCGGTTCCCTGGCTGAAGATAAGCTTTCCTCCCTGGTTATAATTCACACAGTGTTATGTATCCTGTCAAAAACACATCCAATCTTCCCGAACACATTTCTAATGCTCCACCCCAGAATCCACAGCCGATCTCTCCCACACCACAGCCTGAATCACGGCTCTACTTCTTCTTGTAACTTTATTCCTTATAAGGGGAATCAGGTACTTACTCGGGGGACTGATAAAGAAAAATGAGAATTCCTATTTATCCAAAAATGTTCCTGTTTAACACCAAACCGATCTCTCACTTTTGCTTACTGGCTCTGGGCATTGCTGTTCAGGGAAATGGCTTCCTTTCAAATATGTCATGGTCTCAGCTAGAAATACTTGGCACGTGGGTTAGAATTAAGGGCAGGTGAGGCTCCAAGGAATCAGGCTTACCTGGGGCGACCACAACCTGGGTCCCTGCTCCAAAATTCAATTTCCCCCAGCCGTCAGTTGTCACACTGTGACGAACTCCTCTACAAAATGGCTTCCCCAGAATAAGACAGCGGCTAAATGAAGACAAACTGCTCACGGGGAAACAATCTTGCTACAAAATGAGGGAACTGCATGATATGAGATACAAGCTTTCTCCCCCCCTTCTCTTCTAATTTCTCTTATTGCAAGACACCAAGGATGATGTTGCCAAGAGCTGCACTTCCTAGGCTGCAGGGCCAGAGAGTGGCACTGCTGGGGTTAACGAAGACCAGGTTTAGGGAAGGCTGGGCTCTGCAGTGATAAAACCCCACCATCTAGGAGTTTACCTACTGCCAGACCCAGTCCTCAGCACCACGGAACTCAAGTTACAGCTGTTTACCACGGCTCCCCTGTCATTTAAATAACCTGCTGCTTTGAATTCACTGTCTACCTGAAAAAGTGTTTGCTCCCTGAGTTCTGTTCCTGTTAGAATATGCCGGTCTCTGAGAGGCCTCAGTTTTTAAGTGCATGAAATGGGCATAACCCTATTGGAATCTCCTTCTGAGGAAGACTTGCCATCAGATGGTTTTACTTATTGGAAGATTAAGAGAATAGACGGGGCTTCCCTGGTGGCGCAGTAGTTGAGAGTCCGCCTGCTGATGCAGGGGACACGGGTTCGTGCCCCGGTCCGGGAAGATCCCACATGCAGCAGAGCGGCTGGGCCGGTGAGCCATGGCCGCTGAGCCTGCGCGTCTGGAGCCTGTGCTCCGCAACGGGGGAGGCCACAACAGTGAGAGGCCCACGTACCGCAAAAAAAAAAAAAAAAAAACAGAGAATGGACGGAACCCAAGGCTGGGTTGTCGGTGGGGTCCTGATGACTTTCTTCCCTTTCGCACCTCCCAGAACTCCTTCAAGGACAAGGGAGATGACCAGGCTTTGGGCGTTGGTCCGCTCAGCCCCTTTAATAGCATTCTGGTCCAAGGAGGCCCCCGGGGGAAAGAGAGCAGGTCTTCCTCTTGGAGATAATCATATTCAGTGCACAATTCAAATTGGATGCCACTTACTTGGCTTGACAAGCAGCCTTGTTCCCTTCCCAAGGACACGGGAGAAGCCTTGTCCTTGCGCACAGTGATTATCTCAGCATCAAAAACCT
>NW_020172816.1:243664-244044 GCF_003031525.2 Neophocaena asiaeorientalis asiaeorientalis | reverse complement strand
GAGAAGGGAAAGCTCCGATGTACTTCCT
Source organism: Neophocaena asiaeorientalis asiaeorientalis (assembly GCF_003031525.2). NCBI lineage: Eukaryota > Metazoa > Chordata > Mammalia > Artiodactyla > Phocoenidae > Neophocaena > Neophocaena asiaeorientalis. The sequence goes on along the minus strand of NW_020172816.1, from coordinate 244,016 downwards.
CCAGCATTATTCCCACGGGCCTGTGATTTTCCTCCCTGAATAAGCATCCGTCGCACTCCTTATCGTCCTCTCCATCCCGGCTCGGAGGTCACAGTGGGCCCAGGCCTCAAGCACGGCTGGTTTCTGTTCCCACCTCTCCGTACTTACAGGGCAGCACAGACAATCTGGTTCCCCCACCGAAGGTCAAACTCTGGGCATAGTTATTCCCACAGAGCCTCTGGGCTCTACAAAAACCCCTTAGAGCTTTCCTCCTCCACCCCGAACCCACCCTGCCTCATATCTGAACACCATCAACGGCGCAGGACCCAGACCCTGTGTTTTTAGCTTTAGGATGAAAAAAAATCAGCCTGCT
>NW_020172816.1:219463-238738 GCF_003031525.2 Neophocaena asiaeorientalis asiaeorientalis | reverse complement strand
AAAAAAAAAAAAAAAAAAAACAGAGAATGGACGGAACCCAAGGCTGGGTTGTCGGTGGGGTCCTGATGACTTTCTTCCCTTTCGCACCTCCCAGAACTCCTTCAAGGACAAGGGAGATGACCAGGCTTTGGGCGTTGGTCCGCTCAGCCCCTTTAATAGCATTCTGGTCCAAGGAGGCCCCCGGGGGAAAGAGAGCAGGTCTTCCTCTTGGAGATAATCATATTCAGTGCACTAAGGGAAAGCTCCGATGTACTTCCTCCAGCATTATTCCCACGGGCCTGTGATTTTCCTCCCTGAATAAGCATCCGTCGCACTCCTTATCGTCCTCTCCATCCCGGCTCGGAGGTCACAGTGGGCCCAGGCCTCAAGCACGGCTCCGACAAAGCCCTGCAGAGAAGGGAAAGCTCCGATGTACTTCCTCCAGCATTATTCCCACGGGCCTGTGATTTTCCTCCCTGAATAAGCATCCGTCGCACTCCTTATCGTCCTCTCCATCCCGGCTCGGAGGTCACAGTGGGCCCAGGCCTCAAGCACGGCTGGTTTCTGTTCCCACCTCTCCGTACTTACAGGGCAGCACAGACAATCTGGTTCCCCCACCGAAGGTCAAACTCTGGGCATAGTTATTCCCACAGAGCCTCTGGGCTCTACAAAAACCCCTTAGAGCTTTCCTCCTCCACCCCGAACCCACCCTGCCTCATATCTGAACACCATCAACGGCGCAGGACCCAGACCCTGTGTTTTTAGCTTTAGGATGAAAAAAAATCAGCCTGCTTGTCAAGTGTGAGAACAAAGGGAGTTTGGGACACGACAAGCAAGGGTTCCAAAACTTAACCCAGCAACCCGGGTGTCCCGAAGGATGCAGCTCTTCATTAATGAGCCAGAGTTTTTTCACAGAGCAGCTCAGGGGCTGGGAAGAGGCTTAGAGAGGTTCTCTAGTTTCTCCTCCTGCCTCCAGGCAGGGCTGCACTCCAATCAGCCCTGAGACGAGGGTGTCTATCTCCTTTTAAAAACCCTCCAGAGAAAGTGCTCTGGCAACTGCTCCTGACACTGTTCACAAACCTATTAGGAAGGTTTTTTTGTTTTTTGTTTTTTTGCGGTACGCGGGCCTCTCACTGTTGTGGCCTCTCCCGTTGCGGAGCACAGGCTCCGGACGCGCAGGCTCAGCGGCCATGGCTCACGGGCCCAGCCGCCCTGCGGCAGGTGGGATCTTCCCGGACCGGGGCACAAACCCGTGTCCCCTGCATCGGCAGGCAGACTCTCAACCACTGCACCATCAGGGAAGCCCCTATTAGTAAGGTTTTAATCACTAACCTTAACTCCCTTCCTCTTGCAGTATCAGCAAGAGGTCTGTGGTCTGAGTCCCGGTGGGGCTGGAGAACGCAGCATCTCCAGCTTTTGTTTAATGCGTCTTCTCCCAGATTGAGATGTGACTTGATTCCCACCTTACACTCAATCCCTTGTCTTCAATATTAACTGGCCCAGTTTTGCCTCTACAGACTCCTGATCCTCCCTCCCCAGGTCTGAGAGTTTCATTTAGGGACTATTTTTCAGGCGCCATATTTCTCACGAGCTTCACTACCCAGAGGAGCAGAAACACGATCCGGGGCAAGAAGCTCTTTCCTGTGAAGCTTCCATCCTCTCTCAATCCCTGTCCCTCCACATGGGGAACCCGTGCCTTGGGGCACTTTGGAGGGAGTCACGCTGGGGTCAGCTTGGTGAGAGGGTGTTGCAAGGTTTCTGCTGCCGCAGCCCTCGCCCGACTATACTGTGAGCTGCATCCCTGCTCTAAGGGATTATTGTGTAGCCTCAGATGCTCCAGCCATGCAGCTCTCTGCAGAAGCCTCTCCCCTGCCTCTGACAGTTGGACAATTTTGTATTTAAATTAGCCAGGATTCTTTCTATTTCCACTTAGACATTTTCCAATCCCAGGTGAAGAATTTCATAGAACAGGCTGACACTCTCCACCCTCCCCCATGCCAGCTTTTCTCCTGCTGCATGACAGAGCCTTGACAGAAGAGCCTGAGGGGCGAAACGAAAGCTCTACTGTGTGTTGGAGATGATGTTTATCATTATTATTAATAGCTAGGGTTTAATGAGCTCTTTCTGTATTTTGGGCACTATGCTAAATAATTTAGCTGTTATTATTTTATTTGATCCTTTCAATAACACAACAAGGTAGGGATATTTATCCTCATTTTATGGATGGGGAAACCGAGGCTCAGAGAGGTTAAGTAATTTGTCCAAGGTCACACAGCTAATAAAGTAATGGCGCCAGGAGTCGAATTTAGGTTTTTCTGTCTCCAAAGCTCACACTATAGTGCCTAATCTGTAATCACTTCGGGACACATGGCATCTCAGAGGTGCTGTAGAAGTCTACTCAGTGCTGAGTCTCATATTTACAGCAGAAATTTTATTTGTAAACTAGATGCCTAAAGTTGTAGTGGTTCTTTTCAGAGATTTAAATCATAGTGACAGGGGGCAGGTAGTCAAAGTTAGATGTACAAAAGTACTTTCTGGCAGTAAGGGCTGCTAAATTTTGGAATTGATTACAAAGAAAAGCCGAGGAATTTCCTGCCCTAGACCATCAGACGGAGCCAAAGCATATCCATGTGGCCAGGGAGCCTGCAGGGAAGCCAAACCAGGGGTCGGGGTGCTGGGTCCCCAGTGGAGGTTCTTCCTGACAGCGTCACTGGCTCAATTATTGTTTATATCTCTATTTATTTGAAAATGTTGTATATGCTCCTGAAAGCTCCTCACCATGAGCCAGAGCAAATGTGTGTGTTACGTGCACATGCGTGCACACACACACACACCTCATTTTAAAGCAGAGAAAGAAACCAACTCTCTTTGGCCTGGGGAAAGAACATAAAGAGCCCAAGCACAGGATTAAAGTATTTTTCAAACTAACGATTTGATTGATTGCCCCTAAAGGCACAACTTACTTGGCTTCACAGTGAGCACGGTCCCGTCCCCGAATGTTAATTTACCTGCACCGGTGTCACACAGTGTTCGGTGCTATTGCAATAACCTTGACTGGGGCCTCTAGGAAGACAGGTGGAGGTGGAGGAGGCAAGCAGGAAAACAAAACCTGAAATGACTGAGCACGGCCAGAACAATCTCCTTGTAATTAGGTTGGAACGTGGGGCGGATGCGAATAACTAGCAACTTCCCACTCCGATTCTATTTGCCTTAATTTTCCTTGAAAGAATGGGCCTTGGCAGGAGCAACTCCCAGGAAATTCACTCAAAGTGGCTACTGCTTGGTCTCCTGGGATCCCCTCTTGTTTGTTATTCCTGCAAGTCCTTTATCTATTTTCACCCAATTCCTGCCTTTTTTTTTCCCCTCTGCCTTCCTCCTCCTGGAGGTTCACATATTTTCTCAGGGAGAGACTACATGGATCTTAAAAGCAAGTACAGTGCCCCAGGGAATATGTGCATTAATAGCCTTGTTTTCCAACTGGTATCATGAACCACCCAACACAAACCAAGCAAAGAAAACACCACCTGTGTTTTGACAGCTTCTGCATGATGGAAGGCAGGCATCTTGGGAAGAATAATTAGCCAGAAAGAAGAACTTACTTGGTATGACCAAGAGTTTGGTGCCCTTCCCGAAAATGAGTTGGTAACCCCCAACTCCAGAGTACACACAGAGTTTCCTTTCTTTGCAAAAACCCCACAGATGCTGAGAAAATCAAACCACTCACAGCATAGGAGCAGTGCTGACAAAAGCTCAGGTTGTAACAATAACCAGATGACAGGCAAAAGAGAAGGGCTGTCACAGAGGCTTGCCATGCGGGGGTGGGGGGACCATCCCTGAGTCCTACAGACACCTGGCTGGATTTCAGAGGTCAACTAGTCCATCCTCCTGTCTTCAGCCAAGGTGTTCTCGGACCAAAGACCTATATATGCTTTAAGAGCTCCTGGGAAGGTAGCTCTTCTTTGCCAACGGCCTTTGCATTCAACCAACTGTTCCTTATATCTAATTGAAATCTGCAGTCTGAGTTCTTTATGTCTTGAGCTCCTTTCCTTGAAGATGGGCGATTTCATGTCAACATGCTCCAAATAGAAACTTACCACAACACACAAACCAGTGGTCACCTCTGGGGAGGAAACTGATATTGAAGGAAGGGGGGGGGTCAAGGTGAATACTGGCTTTATCTGTAATTTGAATTGTTTTTACAGTGAGAAAATTTCACGTATTACTTAGACAAATTAGAATTAACAACAACAAAATTAATAACAACAATAAATAGAAACACACAATATATTTTCAAGTGACTCTTGGATCTCAGACAAGCCTTCCTGTCCTCCCTAGACTAAAGAGTCTCAGGTTCTCTGTCCTAGGGTTTTGGTCTCCTGGGATCAGGGGAGGGAACTGGGTAGGATGTGTGGCCAGAACAAGCTGGAGGCGCTGAGGACGGGGTGAGGCACGGTGCTTGCCCATGATTATCTGGTTAACTTTTGAATTACGCCAGAGTAACCTGTTCATCTTCCTGCTTAGCACTGACTTCCCAGCTCCTACCAGAACCTTCTTGGGGGTAAAAGCATTCATAGGTTCATTGAAAAAAATCATTTAAAGGCAGAAGCCATTCTGATCAACATTAGGGATGGCCAGGGGCACTTACTTGGAATCACAGCCAGTCTTGTGCCCTTTCCGAAGAGAAGCTGCCTGCTTCCTGAATTCCCACAGTGATTGCCTCCATAACAAAAACTCTGAATGCCTGGCCTTGGTGGTTTTCTGAATGTTTCTTCATGTTAATCTTTTTCCCTGGGTGGAATCACACAGAAATCTCCCCACTTAACCATAGTTTTTGTTTTCCCTTAGCACGTCTTTGCCTCCTTCTCCCTGATCCTCTACAAAATGTGGTATCGGTAAGATGCCCCTGGTTTGGCTGTCTACTCTGCCGATACCGGCTTCCATACATGGAGTTGTGGCCCAAGAATGCATTTGTGAACCGCCTGCAAACTTCCGGCTTATTGTTAGCCTGTGAAAAATATTCCAAAGGAAACCCTGTCTCTGGCCTCATAATGAACTCTTTGCTGTGCTGGGAATAAAAAGGAATGGCTGCTTTTTCTAAATGAAAAAAAAGATTTTGAAAATGGCACAGAGTAAGAAGGCTCCACACAAGATGTTGTTCTTGGCTGACGTACCATATTTGTCGCCTCTGGATTAAAGTAGCTCTTACAAAAGTTATCTTCCACCCATCCCTGGAACAAGGGAAATGTGAAGGCATGGGGCACCAGAGCCAGGAATCTTAGCAGAGGACAAACGGAGAAAATGAGTCTTTTATAAAGAGTGGAAGGAGAGGGGTCATAGGTAGGCTGGGGTCATTTCCAATGCCACTTGGCTGGAGTCAGAAATCATCCTGGGTTTAATGATGTGTCCAAACAAAGTCCACTGGGGACAAGCCTTGAAGGGGAGACTTGAAGATGGACTTGACAAAATGTCACAAATTTTTTACTCTTCATAATGTATAAACAATGAAAAAGGTAATTGATATTTAAGCAGCAAAAACACTGGCAGCAACTTTCTGAGCTCTAGAGGGGAAAGAATTTGATATTTGGCTAAGCCGTGGAAGGGCCAAGGACTGGGCCTCTGTGAGAGCAGGAGGACCCAGGACTTAGAGGCTACCCACATGTTTAGAGCCTAAGAAACTTTTCCCACCCAACACCAAAACCACTTTCACTCAACGGGAGCCAATATCAGGAAATCACATGAACAGCACTTACTGGGGAGAACAAGAAGTTGAGTCCCTCTTCCAAAGACAATTTTGTTAGTAGAAGTTTGTTTGCACTGTGATTGGGACCACAACAAAAACCCCTAGTGACTCTTCAGGAAAGCTGCCCATCCCTCATTGGCTATCTCAGTCTCATAGGCTATTTCCTCCTCTACTATAATAAACAGGCCTCATTATCTCATCAGCCATCTCTCTCTGTGTCTCCTGGTTGTTTTGTTTGAATTTTTATGGTGCTTATTGCAAATGTGCAGAGAGGAAATTGGATGACCTCATTTGACACTGAGGGTGAATTATAAAAGCAACAATTCAACAAACTCCTGTGTGATAGCTAACACAATTCTGTATGGCAGGCAAAAAATGGCTGGGTGGACAGCCACAGAGCTAGAAATCTACTCTTCAGAGACTAAAGAAAGATGGGGGCAGGAGGGGCCACATAAGACACTCATCTGAATTTCACCTGAGATAGAACTGCATCACAGAGCCTTCACCTCACCCTGGGCTCTGTTCTGATGTGGCCGTATCACCAAACCCTGAAGATACCTTACTTTAGGCCAAGTACATGTTTGCTGTACTCATTACAGCCCTGCCCTACCTGGGGGTAGTGGGGGTCATCCATTTTGGCCCAGAGGGATTCTAGTCTTGCAGGAAATGCTCTCCTTTCACAGTCCATGGATATGGTCTCTCACCACTAGGAGGTGGATACTGGATGGCATTACCACCAGTCCTGACTGGGTCCTTGTTTGACTCAAAAAGAACTAAACCCCACTGTTTCTTCCTCATTGTCTGCCTGACCCCCAAAATGTCTTTTGCAAAGTCATTACAAAAGATTAGCATGGATTGGGCATACTTACTAGATCCAAAGCAAACTTATGGCGTTCTCTAGCTTGTTTCCTTGTCTTTGGGCATTTCCCACAGCTAAACCATTCAAAAATAGGCTATTCTTATTGAAAGCTCCTTGGTCAGTTGGTCAGTCCATAGTCTCAATCATAACCTAATGTAGGGTTTAATAGCCTAGTCAGTCAACTTGACAACACCTTCCTCTTAATATTATTTTTTTGACTGACATTTGGATGGGTCCCTTTGTCCGCAAAATGCATTGTGGAGAAGCTGACATACTAGGTGTACCCCCAGGAATGCCAGGCTCTTGAATTCATTATCTCCCTCCTCCCCAGTGAAGTATGTTCAAAAAGTTTTTACTCCCCATGGAGGAATTTATCATTAAACAAAAATTCTATCATCATGCCTGCCATTTTATTTCACTCTGAATTCCATTTCAGGTGTTAATAAGCCATCTGGGATTGTTAGTTAATCTCAATTTCTTTTTCTCCCATTGCATTTGAATAGTAAATCTATGCGTTTAGTGAAATTTGACATGTATCGGACTAGATGTGGACCTTTGTCAAAATGGGACAATGTTTGGGTTTTATATCGGGTCTTTTAGAATAAATACATATGCAGGCATGAGTGACAAAGAAGCTATCTTATCCACATGAATAGCATTTAAAATGAGATAGATTTTCAGTCGAATGGAAGACAAGTTCTGTAGGCAGAATCACAGTAAACACAAATCATCGCAGAACACAGTTTAAGAAACACTGGCTGTAAATAGCTCACGACTCCAATCTCTCTTCGGAAGAAGGGGGCTGAGCTACCATATTAAAGGCAATTTGGGATGGTCTCATTCTGAGTCTATTTATCATTATTGCTGTATTTGCAACAATCATGAATGTTTCATACATTTACAAAAGTCATTTTTCAAAAGGTACATTTGTCTACATAATAAATTAAATCTCTACTAACTCCACAGGGTTTATTTGTTTGGTCAAATATAAATAGAACATGGCCACTTACTGGGCTTTACCAACACCTGGGTTCCAGTTGCAAAGACGATTCTGGCATTGTTAGTCCCACAGCATTTCCTGCCTTTACTGAAACCCCTAGTAAAACCCCACTACACACATGGCGTGGTGGTGAGGGGGCAGTTGGACTCACCATGATTTTTTTTTATGTGTTTCTGGAAAATGGTCTTTTACGATAGGAAGAAGAACACTGGTTCTGCTACCTAAAGCAAATCATTTTTACTTAGAAAGACCAAACTCAGGCGCTTCTAAGACCCTTTTGCATTGTTAGGCTTAAATCTGCCAAGGCTGAATTAAATAATTTGTTAACAGCTCTTGCTCTCATATGTGTGAGCTCAGCCCCTAGACAGACGGGTTTGAAAGGATGATGCATTCCTATATCCAAAGGGATGATTTCCAGCTACAGAGCTGCCTGAACTCCTATCCAGGCTCCACCCAAATGCCTCCGTCCTGGCCCCTACTCACTGGCCAGGTTATTTCCAAGCTTTCTCACTGTGTAATAGTGTCTATGTGGTAGCCTAAGAAGCTATTTCACCAGGGAAGGGAAACAAGAGGCAAATAGTCCTATCTTTTCCTAAAGAGATGCCACCATGGACTCATATGATGCTTCAGATAGATAGGAGTAGGGAGTTATAATACACCATCTCCTACATTTTAAGAAAGTCCAGTCCTGAAATAAATGGAAGAAGTGAACATTTTCTTTAGAAGAAAGATTATATCCTAAAGGCAAGGATAAGGGCCCACAAGAGCTCCTTTATCACAAAGCTGAGCATTGGCTGGGTTTTAATATACATTTTAACATACATTGAGAATCAAAGAAAAGAGAGAGGGGAGAGCATCCAAGACAGTGATACCAGGCCTTGGTTAAAAATAGAGGATAAGTGACAGAATTTTAAGCTTGGAGAGAGGAGAATTGATCTCATCCCCAACGTAACTGTGACTTCTTGCTTCTTCAGATTTGAAGAGAGGGTTCAATGCTAGTTTTCTCTCCTCTTAGCCTGGGAGCAGTAAATGTCCAGAATAAACCAAAAGGACGTAGTCCAGGGAAAATGAAAGGGAAAACAAATGGAGGACATATAGGGAAGGTGTTATTGAATATATGGATCACCATATTAATATTGATCTAACCCACCCTAAGCCTCGTCTTTGCCCTGCCCCACCCCGGGTCAGTTTTGTCTGCCTTCTCAGCAATCTCCCCAACCACAGCTCTGAGGTCTCTTCTGGGAGAAAAATAAGGTGCTTGGACCAGCTGACACACAACTGTACAGACAGGTTAGCAGAGATTGTACCTACCTAGGTAAAGGTAGGACTGGAGCTGACCTGGGAATCAGGTTCACAGAGCAGAAAGCCTGTAACATTTAGATGGGAAGAATTTTTCTACAGTGGATTTTCTTCCTGGGATTTACCTTAACACTAGCCCATTTCCCCTTCTCTGACTGGGCGGTGCCATCAAGAAAATGGGAAATTTGAGAGCCTGCCTAAATAAGGGATGGCGGTGGGCTAAGAACTCTACCTTCATCCCTCCTTTTCACTGAAGAGTGACTGTTACTTCCCACTTGCCAGGGACACAGAATCCCACTACTCACGTACTTGGCTTGACAGAAAGCAGTGGCCAGTCCCAAAGAGGAGCTCCTTGGCAGCACTCCCATAATTTACACAGCCCTTCAGAATCCTCAGGAGGGGGCACGGCAGGATGGGGAGTGTGGGCTTAGTCTTCCCAGGCTAAGAGCTCCTTAGTCCCATCGCTGCGAAAGCAGACTTGCCAGGTATCCCTTTAGGCTCCATTCTTCCCTCAAGTGCCCTGACACTGCCTTTTATTTATTTTTTTTAACATCTTTATTGGAGTATAATTGCTTTACAATGGTGTGTTAGTTTCTGCTTTATAACAAAGTGAATCAGTTACACATATACATATGTCCCCATATCTCTTCCCTCTTGCGTCTCCCTCCCTCCCACCCTCCCTATTCCACCCCTCTAGGTGGTCACAAAGCACGGAGCTGATCTCCCTGTGCTATGCGGCTGCTTCCCACTAGCTATCTATTTTACGTTTGGTAGTGTATATATGTCCACGCCACTCTCTCACTTCGTCCCAGCTTACCCTTCCCCCTCCCCATGTCCTCAAGTCCATTCTCTATGTCTGTGGACACTGCCTTTTAAATTACACCCTTGTGGAACTCATGCTGAAGCCCAGAACCCCAGGGGATTCGCCAGCAAATGACCAGAAGCTTTGCAGGTATCTGCTCCCCACGCAGGACAGCAACCAGAGACGAGGATGTTGGGAAAACCGCCCGCACTGCTTTTCACCACTTGGTCCTTGACTGTGGCCCTTTCCCTTTTCTCTGGATTTCTCTTTTGATAAAATGAGACTGGTTATATCCTTGGGAAAGAATTCCAACCATATTAGAGGGAATTAGATACTCCTTAACAACCCAGCTCTGCTCTCTTGGAGGGCATTATTCATTCTGGAAGCAACTAGATCAAACAAGAGAGTTGGTGGCTGACATTGCTTCTCCCTGGGAATGAAAACCCTATTTGGGTCGAGTGCATTGTCTCCAGCTGGATTGTTCTTAAGAATATAATTTGCATGCTATGCCTCGTGTATTATTCAACCTGTGTCTCCTCTCCCTTACGGTTGGTCACATCTCTGAGACTTACCTGGCTTTATAATTAGCTTGGTCCCAGAGCCCCAGATCAACTGATAGTTGCCATCCACACAGAGACAAAAACCTTAACCAAAACCTTCACTGTCCTCCTGGGGAGCCTATTAGAGATAAATCCCAAAGTCCAGAGCCAAGCACATAAAACAACGTAGGACTATTGACTATTGAAGATTATTTGCTCATTTAATTACATTTGATTCCCTCTCCCATTATAGATTCCAGACACAGATGATGAAATCGAATGACTAAACATCCAAAGTCAATCTCGGTCTCTCTGCATATAAGCGAAGCAAAATTCATAAACAGTTTTCAAATGGGAGAAGCTGAACTTGTTTCACCTTCCCTGATGTTTTCAATAAAAATGCAAAAGAGAGAAACGGGGACTTCCCTGGCAGTGCAGTGGTTAAGAATCCGCCTGCCATTGTAGGGGTTCGAGCCCTGGTCCGGCACGACGAGTAGCCCCCGCTCAACACAGCTAGAGAAAGCCCACGCGCAGCAACGAAGACCCAGTGCAGCCATAAATAAATAAATAAATAAACTTAACAAAAGAGAGAAACAGATCATTTTTTTGGAGTTATAATGCATCTGATATTCTAGCGTCTTGTTTTCCCTGCGGATAAGATTCTAGTCAGAACCATGGCATTCGTATATAGATTATACTGATTTGGTTTACAGAATGTTCTCTCTGTGAGAAATGGCATTCCTGAGGGAACAAGAACCAGGCAGCCAGAGGTGGGGAAGGCCCTACAGAGTGCAGTGCTGGGAAGGGTGGCCCAAAGCACCACGAGGATGAACCAAAGCGAGTTGGCTGTTTATAAAAAACACCTTTGCAAAATCACTCCTGGTTTTCTAGGACTTACTTGGAAAGACTTGTAATCTGCTTCCAGCCCCAAAGATGAGTTTGTCTGTGTTGTAGGACACAGTGATACCGAGGCCTACAAAAACCCCCTGAGCCCAGCAGGGTGCTCTGCCTTTACATCTGGCCCCTCTGCTCTTTCCCCATCTCTGGCACCAAATAACTACCAATGGCAAAGCAGATTTGGGTGTGTACATTTCAAACACCAATGCAATCATCAGACAGTCAGTTTTTGTTTTGGTTAAGTTCCATCCCCACTGGATTCCTATGGCCTGTGCTTATTATGTTTTCAATTCACAAAGGTGACAACTCAGGATAATTCACCATAAGTAAATGGGGAATCTCAAGCTCTAATCCCAGTTCTGATTTTTGAGGTTTGACTTCAATTACTTAACTTGTCTGTGCTTCAGCTTTTCTGTCTGTGAAACTGTGATGATGTGTGACCCTGTTTACCTTCTTAGAGAATGTTGTGAAGACAAAAGGGCTGGCGGTAGAGCAGTGGGTTACACACAGCAATGCATTTTGAATAATGTGGGGAAAATTGCTTGTTTAAGCCAAGATATTATTAACAAGAATAGAAGGGAATAAGTTAGCTAAAGTGTACCGTCAAAATAACTAACCAAAAGCTTTCTTAGGAAAAGCTGAAGGAGAATATATCTGTCTTGTGTGTTTTCCTTCAAGAAAGTTAGTGGACACAACCATTTAATCTACCAGAGGAGACAGGCCTGGAACAGGTCAGCTGAATTCTGAAATTTAACTGCCGGGGGATAAGAAGAAATGACTGTCCTCCCATAGCAGTGAACGAGCATAGATTAGGTTCCCACGACGTGCTAACTTCCCTTTGCTGTTAGCAGCATTAATTGAAATCAGTCAAAGTTATATCTGAAAATGAATTCGATCATCTTAATGGTCAAACCGGCAGGGCAGCTGGATCCAGAAATTGTATCCCATCAGTGACTAGCTGTGAAACGGGGTTGGGGGAAGAACTCCTCTATATGATTGACAGACATACCCACCCACAGAAATGAGAAAAGATGCACTTACGTGGTGTAACAATCACTTGAGTGCCGGGGCCAGAGTGCCGTACGCCCCCAAAGCCAGACTGTCCACAACAGCCGATTCCACTGCAGAAACCCGCCCCCTCTTCAGAGCCACAAAGGTCGAGTCAAGGTGGAAGCTACAGTTTCCCAAGTAGGAGGGGACTCACACACATGTATCATGAAGGCCGTAGTGGTCCTCATTCTGGGGCGACCTTCCTCCAGAGGCCCCTCATCCTGGGCCCACCTCCACCTCTTGGGGGTGGAGCCCTGCCCTTAGGGAGGATTCTCTCAGGTACCTGAGCCTTCGGAGGATCACTCAAGGGGGCTAAGAAACTCCTCAGAAATAAAACTGATGGCCCCAAAGGCAGGCGGCCTCTTTAGTGTGTGGTAGGGTTGGTGCTGGGTATGGGCATGGGAGTCAGGGGTCACAGGAGACAGAAAGGAGCTAGACAGAGGAGTGGGAGATGGAAGGAACAGCCCTAGAACAGAAGGGTCTGAAAACAGAAGTAAGAAGGGTGGACACATAGCAACAGCTGATGTGCTCTGCTCTGTGAGACCCCAGGAGCTCTGGGGAAAGACATGCTCCTGGCTCTGTCAGTCGCCCCGACCCATTTAGTACTGTTTTACCCCCTGTAACAACCTCTCACATGCAGCTGAGAAGGCCCACACTACAAACGGGGAGCCCCCTCCCTGTCTTATTTCTGTTTTGTAGGACCATCTGACCAAATGTTCTACACGAGGGGGCAGGGACAGCAGCCACAAAACGATACTCCGACTCTGGTTTCTCTCTTTCTAATTAGGCTGTCAATCTGTTCAGCTAATAAGTCCTATGAAGTGTCTTAATCTCTTCCACGGAAAGGAGTCATATAAATGCAAAGTAGCAGCAGCCATAAGTCAGATGGCTTGCTGGGTCTCTTTTCTTTGTGTGCAGAGATGTTGTTGAATAGTGGGAAAACTTGCTGTGTGGAGAGAAGACAGACGGGGTGGGGGGGAACACAACAGCATCTGTTTTTATTAGGCTGAGTCTCTACAGCACAAAGTAAAACAGATCTGGCAATTATTTAGGTAATGTGACAGTCAATTCAGGCCATTTTGAGTACAAAAAAGGTTTCTCAAGGAAGTGCCTCAATATTTGGATCAGCTACTGACATTAACCAAATTAACTAGACAATTGTGCTATGTGTAGACACAAGCTAATAAATGTGCCTTGGGACGGTTCTTCTGACAGGGTCACATTTTATAAACTTAACATTAAAACTGATCCAATATTTATACCCACTCTCTTCATTTTGGCACCGCAATTGACTTTTCCCATTTTTTCTTAAAATAGGCCTTACATTTAGAGCTGCAAAGGTAAGGGTGACCTTGTCCCTGGAGTGTCTTATCAGGTTAATACACGGAAGCTCATTGAGAAATTCAATCGGTGTCTGGGATGTGAGAGCTGGTCATTATAGATTAAGGGCTTTTTCTCAAGTGGCAAAAGACTTACAGGGAATGACAGTGAGTCTTGTTCTCATCCCAAAGACAAGCTGGTTTGCCCCAGAATCTGACACACTGTTTCTGCCCAGTACAAAACCACTTTACTCTGGGACATTTTCTTCCTCTTCTTCCTCCGTGAAGCTCACCCAGGGGATACCATACATGTTTTGACCCTTTTGACTCCTACTTGGTGATAGCCTTTTACCAACCATCCTATGGAAAAATGCTGTTTTCACATTTCTTAACAAAAAAAAAATCCAAGTCACCAACAGTCTCCCGTCTTTCCTCCTCATTTTTTTTCAAACAAAACCTTGTCATTTCTGTGTTATCCCTTTTCCCCTTGAAAGACAGTTCGTAGAGAATTCTAGCCTCTACCAGGGTGGTTCTCACTGTAGTATGCCATTATGTAAAATCACCATTTTTTTTTTTTTTTGGTGCATCTCTCACACTAGATGTTATTATGTCTCCCATAAAATTATATTCTCTCAGTCTTAGCCTAGAAATTCCAGACCTAACTCACCTCAAATCCTGCCCCCTTTTTTTTGCCACTAGCTGAAACCAAATGGGTTAGAAAAGAACGTAGCCAGGCTTTACCCACTTTCTCCTTACTACTGTAAAAGAAAAATAAAACCTAAAAATAAGAGTCTTTGGTTAGAAGTTGAAAAGGCAGAGATGGTTAACCAAAGAATGAATTTAGTGGGCGACTCTGGCTCATTCGAGAACATTCAGACCTACCTGGTTTTACTTGTAACATTGTTCCCTGCCCAAAGATGAGTCTTCCTGTGTTGCTAGAGCCACACTGTAATACTGTACTTTACAAAAACTTTAAAAGGAGACAGTTTTTTTCCTTCCTTCCCTCCAGCAACCTGAGCTAGTAATAATAACTAATATTTATTGAAGACTTACTAGGTACCGCCACTATGCAAGGTCCTTGATAGGTATTAACTCTTTTAATCTCATAACAATTCAGTGAGCTAGGTACTGTTATTATTCCCATTTAACAGATGAGAAAAATGAGGCATGAAGAGATTAGGTAACCTGCCCGAGGTCACACATCTGGTAAGTAGCAGAGTTAGGGCTTGCCCAGGCAGTTTGATTCCAAAATTCACCTATAGTGGCTATACCTTTCATTAGTCTTCAAAACATTCTGGGTTCCCCTTTAAAGTGTGCATCCCAGTATCACTGACAAAATAGTTAGCTCATCCATCCTAATAAATGTGCCTTGAGCCAGTTCTTCTGGAAGGCTTACATTTCATAAACTTAACATTAAAACTGGTTCAATATTTATACCCAGTCTCTTCATTTTGGCACTGCAGTTGACATTTCCCATTTTTTCTTGCAACACACAACTTCCATTTAGAGCTGCAAAGGTAAGCGTGACCTTCTCCCTGGAGAGTCTTTATCGGGTTAACACACAGAAGCTCATTTAGAAATTCATTAACACCTATATCAAAGATGTCTTTCCCAAAGCCCCTGGACTCCATTGTATAACACCTCTTCCTCTCCCCGCAGCTCCAGCCTGGAGCTCCAGAACTTCCCTGGGAGCTAGCCCCTCCCAAAGCTACAGCAAACACTGCTAGGAACAAGTCTGGTTGTACAAAGCACAATTCTGAACAGGGTAGGTGGTCCCTAAGATGCTCCTGAAGAGTCTTGGAGAGAAGAACTTTTCAGGAGAGGCCAGAATTAGGATGAAACCAACTCCTTCCCTGTTACTTCTAGCAAATCCACCATAAGGCTATAGGCCAAAGAGAACTGAGAGATGCAGAAATTATATGGTAAGTTTGAGTCATCCTGGATAACCCATGGTGAGGAGATGTCCTCCAGGGAGGTCACTGGGAGGGCCCTAAGTCCCAGGAGTTTCCAGCAGCACTTGAGTTATCTTTGGCTGGGAGGAAACAGGATTCACCAATGGCCCATAGTGAGGTCGGTACAGTATGGACTAAGGAGGTCTAACTTTCAGTGCTCTCTGATGGCTCTTTTTGCAAAGGGTCACCTGTTTGCTCTGTAAGAAAACAGTCTAACAGTGCAACTGCCTTCCTGCCAGGCACATCTGGACCCCTCTCTCTAGTTATTTTGGTTGAGAGGTGGGCAAGGGCTCAGCTTGGGTGGACAGGAGAAAACACTATTCATTACTGCACATTTAAAACATGAGGGCTAAAGAAGGAGACAGTTTCTGAGATACTTCCAGCTGCATAGACAGGTTTGAGAGAGTTAATTTGAAGACTTACTTGGATTTACTGCCACACTTGTCCCCAATCCCCAAATCAGCTTACGGTTGTTGCCAACATTACACAGTCATAGAAAGCTTTACAGAAACCGACCAGGCCAATGTGTACCAGGAAATCCCTTTCAATCCCCAAATCCAGCCAGCGTGCTTCTCCAGCTGGGACCCTGGCCAAAGAATCAGCGGGGAAGACTGTTTATTATCGTGGTCAATTCACAGCATGGTTAGGACACCAAGGCTTTTCTGAGGTTAAATAGTTCAGCCCCCAACCTCGAGACCGAGCTGTCCCCTCACCAGGCCAGCAGGGCATGGCAAAATCCTGACAAAGTCGCTGGAGAAGGTTCTCTCACTCCAGTGCTCAGCCATCCCTGTGTTCAACACAGACTTTCAGACCCAAATGGTTAAGACAAAAAGGACAAGGGATCTGTTATTCTCCAGATTATTTGTTCCTGTGCCAGATGATTACACGTGCCCGTTTTCACATATACATATGGCGTATATATACACTGTATAATCATTAGGATTAATGATTAGAATTAACTTAAAAAAAATTGGGTGGAAAAAACAGCCCCCAGATGAAGTTCAGTGCTATGGCTTCCTTTAGAAATCAGAGCAATCATTACGGATTCAGCAGAGGTACTCACGGGGTTTGACCATTAACCTTGTTCCCCCTCCAAATTGTGAACGTGTTGCCTGCATTATTATTCACACGGTGATCTTCAGCTCAGCAAAAACCTCCTAGAAACCGAACTAAGTTTTCCCTAAAGATCTTCTGGAAGAAGCGATACCATGAGCACAGAGAATATTAAGTAATAACCTGGCATAGAATCTTAGCTCCAGCCTGGATTTCAGGACTGTTTCCACATTGGATGAATGGAGGATATTCTTTCTAAATATTCTAAAGAAGGAGTTTTCCCACATAAGCCCAGCATACTGACTGCCAAAAATCCTAGCTATCCTCCGGTGTTTTACACAATAATTCTCCAGGGGTTCTGAAGATCATGTACCTCATTTGGACAAAGTAGGAACCGTTTTTGTTCACGACACCAAAGCCAAAGGAGTCAGAGATATTGTCATTGCAATGGGAGAGACTGAGGGCAGCTGCAACTGCCTATCCGGCAAGAGGGGTCAGCATGCTGGTCCACCCTTTCAGGGCGCTGGAGCCAGACACCTCTGACCTAGGTCCAGGTTATGGAGCATCTAAGGGGATTTCCACTTTTTCTCATCCCACAGAACCAGAGACAGTCACAGGCGCTGGTCAGCCCTGGAGTTCACCCTTGACTCCAGCTCCAGACCTTTTCATCCCCAACTTAGACAGTCACCAGGAAAAGGACTTTCACTACTTTCTATCTGTGTCCCAGTGGGGACTTTTCCATTCTCACTGTCCTTTTCCCGGGAGATAGCACAACTCAAGGACTAACCTGAAATCATTCTCTTACAGGTAGCTTCTCCCATCCTGTCAAGGTGATGCTTTTGAGCCTCTCTTAATTTTTTTGGTTTAAAACAATAAGCATATATTAGACCATGAGCTTGCAGTTCAGTGATTTAAGCTGGGCTTAGCTGGGCAGTTCTCTTCATTTTGGCTGGACTGATTCTTGGGTCTGGGAATCAACCAGCTATAAACTGATGTAGGCTGGCTATGGGAAAACTGGTGCAACTGACTCTGCTCCATGTGCCCTTAAATGTCTGGGTTGAGCATTTTCTCTTAGTGAGGACAGAGACGCAAGGGCACAGTTGAAAGCTTGCAAGTACTTCTCAAGCCTCTGTGAACCTCTCTTAATTTGGAGGTAGCTTGAGGAAAATCCGAGAAGGAAACTCCATAGGCACCACTGCTGAGTGTACAGCACGGTCTCCTCCCTCTTCCCCACCCTCTGGCCATCTGGGGGACCAGGGGCTTAACAACCAATAATTTGGAACGGACCACTCCAGAAGGAAAACAAGAAATATACAGGGAATTTGGCAGCCCATAAATTTCCTACTTGGATTCAGTCAGTGTTGTTCTCTTCCAAGAATGTCTTTCCTCCTTCCCACACCCATTACAGAAGCATCTCCTTCCTTCCTACTTTGCTGTTTGCCTGCTGGATCTCTTACCCAAGCCTCCTTCATTTTTAAGAAGAGATATAGTTTCTCAAGTTGTCCCTATGAAATTAAGTCTGGTGACACTTGTGCTGGCTAAGAAACAATTTGTTTCATGTATGCCAGTCTATTTTCAGTGGTGGGTCTATGGTGTCTGATTTATGGACACCAGGTACAGGTGTGGGCATGTGTAAGCATTCAGGGGAAGTTGGCGTCCAGTTTGCCTGGAGCAAGGCATTTGAGAAAGGGAAGAGCTGGAAACAGATTTGGAGAACAGAAAGGGCCCAGGTTTTAGAGAGCCTTAAGTGACAGGCTAAGAAGTGGATAGGATGCTTTCTCAAAACATGAATGCCCAGGTGAAGCGTTGAATTGGATGAGGGAGAAAGGCGTAAAGAGGGGTAGGAAAAAGCGAGTGAAAAATGTGGAATGAGGGTACAGTTTTAAAAGAATTCCCGTGTCTAGAGGAGTCTCTCAAAGTCTTTAGCTAATAAATATTTTCTAATAATTAATATAATTCTTATGAAATTGGTGGTAAGTTCACTCCAGCAAGCCTCCAAGCTCTCCTTTGTCCTGCCTGTCCAGAGTAGATGGACCCAGAATGGCCACTTCAGACAGCCGTAATTTTTGCTTCCATAGCTAGTATTTCCCTTGTTTTACCTTCCTTGGTGTCTCAGACACCAAAAACATTTAAAATGTCTGTCTTGCCTGTAATACTCACTTGCTAAAACCTGCAGGCTAGTGCCTGCTCCAAAGACGTATTTGTAGTTTTCTGAGTCACAGTGCTACGTGGCTCTACGTAAACCAATATAGGGTTACCATTTCTTGGTGTAGTTTTGCTGTCAATTAGCAGGATATCGTATGCACTTTCTCCATACGAAGGTTTTGACCTCGTGTTTTTCTGAAAGGGATTTACTTGGGATAATATCTCAGTTCATACTGAAAGTCTTTTTGCTTTGATTAGGTCTGGGCTTGCAAAACCTCCTCAATCTCATGCTATGTTTATCTTAAGTGTGTTTATTAAGTAAAGAGGTTGTTTTAACAAACATGTCAGGATTTAAACATCTAAATGATGGTTGAACCCTTCAAAGTACTCCCTTTAGGACTCTCTCTGAGAGTCAGTTTATGGGCCACACATATACAATAAGGACATTATTTTATAGTCACGCCTCATTTTTGGAACCAAAATAGTACCAGTAATTAATTTGGGTCCCTCCTTTATTTATAACTCATGGCTCTGAAAGCCTTTTGATTCTTAATAAAAATGAAATCCACCTTCAGAAGATAAAGCCATCATGGCTGCTACAAAAAGAATGTTCTGGGCCCTTTGAGGGTAGATTCAAAAGA
>NW_020172816.1:195466-219326 GCF_003031525.2 Neophocaena asiaeorientalis asiaeorientalis | reverse complement strand
CGGGGGTGGGGGGTGTGGGGGGTGGCGGTGAGGGGACTAAAGCGTGTGTTGCTTCAGGCTGAATGGTTTGACTGAGCCACTCATATAAATGTATAAACTCTATTTGTTAACAAATCAGCCCCATTACCTACTGTCACACCCGGTTTGGGCACAGAGGGTGGTGGGCAAAATACGACTGAAATGTCAGATGGCAGGCATTACTGCAAATAGTGTGCCTGCATGGAAAGCACCCCATTTTCTGTCATTCTAACAGAAAAAACCAAAACCAAAACCCCCAAACACTGAACTCTGCAAGAGTGGAGATAGCTTGTAAATTTTCAGTATTTCTTTCTGTAATCCATCTCTCTTCCCCTCTCCCTGATAGCTTCACAACTCAGATAAACATTCTGCTTTGTCACAGGAAATCCAGTGGCAGTGGGGAGGCTTCCAGGGTACAGGGATTCTCTGTCCCTCCCACAGGGTTGACTTGGCCAGCCTGGGTGAAGGGGAGAAGTCCATGTAGGGAACTACTTTGTCCTTGGGGTGAAGAGGGGGCTTCCATGGATATGACCCATAGAGGGCTGTCCTCTCTCCAGAGACAGTTTGATTGTTCAACTATTCTCCCAGCAGAGGAAAGCCACGAGGAGCTTGTGGCTCTTGCTGCCCACCCCTCACCCAAGCCCTCAGTCTACCTGCTAGATTTTCCAGTTCTACCAGGTGACACGGCATAGGCGCAACTGGGTCCTTAGCACTTATCTGTTAAGGACATGCTTCCGTGGCTGCGTGCTGCTGCTTTGGTAGCCTCCCTTTTCATTGGTTTGTTTCTCTCTATCACCAAGCTTTTCTGCCTCTTGTCTCTGCCTCTTTCCCAAAGCCTCAACGTGCTTTGTGGACCTTCAAGAAACACTGACTACAGTATTAATACAATTTATCAAACTGCCCATGGAACTGATAACCAAATCCAGCCACCAGGGAAACATGTATTCATATCTTGCTCACACATCTGACATAGTTAACAACTGCATGCTAAACGAAGCAATTAAATTCAGCCGTGTTTCAACACGTCCCTTTGGGTTTCCCTCCAGAAAGGATAATGAGTTAACCACAAGAACTCACTGGGTATGACCAGCAGCGAGGTGAGTTTGCCAAAGGTTAATGCATACCCAGCGTTCCCACAGTGCATTTTCCCTAAACAAAACACCCCTCTCAGTAGCCACTCTGCCTCTCTTCCTCATGGGATCCTCCATTAAATCTAATGTCTAAACACCTATCACCCAGCAGTCACACAGACCATGGGTCACCCAGGGTCCTCTTCCATGAGGCAATTGCTGAGAAGGTCACCCACTCAGCACAGTGAGGTGGGTGATCACTCCTGAGAAGTGCCATCCTGGGGAGGGGGCCCTGTTACATGTTATGAAGCCCAGAGTTTTCCTATGTCCAGCAGAGACCAGTGCCCATCTGGCTGAGGACAGCCAAGGGCCTAGATCAGGGAAACTCTGTAGGCTCGTGGGTGAAGGGTGGGTAGACTCCACAGAGAAATGAGGTTGGTAAATTTCTTCTCATTCACTCTGGGTTGTGCTTTAGCTGCACTCACTGATTAATCTCTGAAACCCGCCAGTACTTACTTGGTTTAACAGGGAGTGTAGTGCCTTTTCCAAAGGTGAGCTTTCCTTGGCTGCCTCCATAATTCACAGTCATATGGGGCCTCACAGTAATCAGTGGGTGGGAAGGATTGAGGCGGAGAAAGAACAAGTGAGACCACTTTCTCTTCTAGTGGAAGTCTCACCACTTTGCAGCCTCAGCTCCCAGCTCCTTGGCAGAGAAAGGACATTTCTCTAAAAATAGCAGCTGGCTGTGCAGATAGATCTGAGCTTGATCTTACACCACCAGTTTTGCTCCCAGAATACTGGGCTCTGATGGCCGACTTATGCCTGAGACACGTGGGACAATTGCAAGGTCAGGCAGAGACATGCCATCTAGCACAGGTGGTCAACAGGGGGTCAGAGAGTGGCTATTCTGGGGACTAGGGGCCATGCTACTTTCATAGTTTTTGCAAAGAATAACAACAATAAAACCCCATAAAACCCCCAACAAAGGAGCTGATTGTGCTCCTCTTGGAGAGGAGGGGGTCTTCTTGAGGAAAACCTGATTTCTGAGTTGTTCCATCTTTTTACTTGGTCTTATCACAGAATATGGGTTTTGCATATTACCATTAGCATTTTTATATATCCGGAGCCAGTGAGGGTTGACAGTGAAAATTTCTACTTCTTCATGACCTAATTCTTAGGATTGCCAGAATTCATCAACGAACACACTTCCAACCGGCTCAGGTACAAAGAAACTTAAGTGCATCTACCCTCTTGGGAGAGGCAGTATCTTAATCTCACTAAACTGCCCAGAACAGCACTTCCACTCAGCCCTGGCGATTGACCCGCTCCCATCACTTACTTGGTTTTACTGTCAGTCTGGTCCCTGCGCCAAAGCGTAGGTCATTGTAATTATTGCCACAGCAGTACACCCTCTAACAAAAACCTCCTGGGGAAAGCTTGCAGCCAGGCTCCCAGCGTGGCAGGCGGAAGGGGGAGAGGCACCAACAGAGACCACAACACAGCAGTCCCATTCTCCTCTCCTACAGGAGTGGGGCCATTTGTCATGCTTCTAGGCTGTACAAGTGGGCACTTTTCAGTGCACTGAGCACAGCTAATCCAGATTCCAAACTGGCACTCTGAGACATAGAATCAGCTTGCACACAGGTTCCCAAATCATGTATAAACCCATGCCACAAACAAATCATGCCCAAACACACGGTCTGTCTTCAGGGACCACTGTTTATAAGGTACTGCCTGGTGGCACGCTCCAGATTGTTGGTAATTTGCATCTTAGTTATGGGTTCCAAATACTCAGACTACTCATTTATGTAATTTCATGTTAATTGTCATGTAGTTTTTTTTGTAATTGGTAAATAATGAAACGTGGCAGTGCGCTGGGGGAGAGGGTGGACATCTCATTATGTTTTCAGAGGACCGAGTATTTGTCTTACTCCACCGAGTGTCTAACCCAACGATTCCTCAGAAGTTGAGTGTGCAGAACGTTAAGCAACTTTCCTGAGAGTTACTCAAAACCAGTCACTAGCAGGTCACTCTAGCCCATTTCCTCCCATTTGTACACATCACCCCTGAAGTTTTATCAGGAGAAGCAGGGCTCTCTACTCCCTCTTTGAGAACCCTTTTCATCCTGTTGCCCAGAGTGAGAAAATCCTGATGATAAATTAATTCCCAAACCTGCTGCTCCAAAGAAAACAGAGTAATGAAGACTGAAGAGGCTTGAAGCAGGGAGAATTCTGTTGTCACAGGTGGAAAGGAAAGCCTCAGTGGTAGAAATAAGAATAACACAGATACTGATCGAATGCAGGTACCCCCTCAGTGAGACCCCCTCCCACTGGAATGAAGGTAGGACTACTTCCAGCTAGGATGTCCCCCCCAAGAGCACCCCTGTTTTAAAGGACACACAGTTGTTACCTCATGGTTCCTGTTACCTACCAAGGGTGACCTGAAGTCTCGTTCCAGTCCCAAAGATGAGTTTCCTGCCACTGCCCATGGCCACACTGTGAGATGCTTCATGACAGAAACCTGCCACTGGAGTTCCCATCTGGTCTCCACCCTGCACTCCCTTACTCAGAGTTTCCCCATGGATGGGCAGCCTGGGCAAGCCCTCAGGGATCCATCCCCATCTCCTAAACTCTGCAGCATTAACCCCTATGAGGGCAGCAGGGCTCTGACCAGGTACTACCTGCCTGGGGCCCTCTTTGACCTCACCTGATCATGGGGTGCTGGCTAGTTAATGAAGGCTGAGGAGTTGTCAAGTTCAACTCCCCAGACATTGGGAATTGAGCTCTTTGTTCTTTCCCTTTCTGGGTTTTATGTTAATGAATCTCTCTTGTCAGAACTTGATGAATGATTGGGACTCAGAAAATCAAATGATTAATAACTGTTCTAACTTAAGGGCCCTAAGTCAGGCAGAGAAGACGACATGAAGACAGAAAAGGAGAAACAATCAAACCTCTATCCACACAGCCATGCCCACAACACCCATTAAAGTCATTTTCATTGCAAAGGTGCTGCTAACAAAACGGTCCTTATATGTTCATGCCTCAGTTCTAAGTGGTATCCTTTGTCTGCCAGAGCCCAGAACCCCCAGTAATGTCCTTGGAGTCAAATACACTCACAAAAGCACCCAGGAGACCTCCAGACTATCATCTCCCGCACTTACATGGCTCAAAGCCTTCTGGGTGCTTAGGACCGTGCTGATGTGGCAGTGGTACCAGAGGCTCATCATCAGGGTTTGGAAATGTCCCCATGGAGTCTGCATTTAGATCCCCATCTCCCAGGTGGAAGCACTTACAGGGCTGGATGATGAGCTGGGTCCCTTTTCCAAAGGTGAGTCTGTTAATACCTCCTCCCGTATTCACACCTCGAGTCAACCCTTTACATAAATCCCTCTGCCAGAGACCCATGCCCTGAACCTCCAGAACCTCTATCTACAGCTACTCTGAAGCCAGGGACAGCTTGTAGCCCTGGGTGGACCTGCTGGTCATTTCCTCCCCTCCCTTGTTGCTGTTGTAAAAGCGCTGACTTCTTCATGAGAGCCGACAAGGTCACAAAATGCTCCCCTGTCACATAGAAGATGGAGAGGATGGAGGCCCTCAGTCACACACATTTAAAGGGGTTATGGTTTGTATATCTGGCATCTAAAACAGGACAATTCAAACGTTAGGCTAGAACAAATAATAGGCAGAGACATAGATGTTTCACCTTCCTCTCAGACTTACTGGGCCTCACTGCTAAATGCGTCCCAGTCCCAAAAGTCAGCTTGTCTCCGCTGCCACTCTTCTCACTGTTGTCAGCAGCTTTACAGAAACAGGGCGGACATCTGTCACGAGGGTCACGTCACCAACCTGTCTGCCTGGCTTCCTCCTGACACTGATCCCGAAATGCTCTACAAACCAAGCAGTGTGCATCTTCCCTCACACCTCTCCAAGTTACAGGCTCAGGATAAATCCCTCAGCTCAAAACCACACGCTAAGGTTTCCATTTTGCAAGTCTAGACACCCAAACGGCAAGCAGTGTGGTTCCACAGAGACGCTGACATTAAAAAAAAAATTTAAGTTCTATTTTAAAGCTGTAGGTCACACCAGTTAATTGGTGTGTTTAACTCTCTCAAAGGCAATGCATGGGAACTCTTAAGTGAATCGCATTAATAAAGCGTTTGTGTTGCTCCTGAAACTTCACTTTTTCTCTCTTTAGAATCAAATCCTTCTAAACTAGAGTCTATTTGATTTGTAATGAAACACAGACTGGGATTAGGGTGTGTTCTATACTCACGAGGCTTGACTGTCAAAGTGGTTCCTGAGCCAAAGATCTGTGTGTTTCCAGAATTCACACAGCATCAAACTCCTCTACAAAAAGAGCTTGTGGGCGTGGTTGTGTGGTGGGGGTGAGTGACTCGGTCCTGGAAACAGAGGACTGTTCCTCTTTGCATGTAGGACTTGCTGGTATTTGGCCAAGAAGCCAGAGACATTGGAATGATCACAGAAACTTCCCAGTGTGAAAAGGTCGATTGTGTATGGAATTTGGCTTGTGTTTGCTCTTTGCTTCTTGGGCTAGAATAAATGCTACAACTCTTCTCTGAAGGAATGCTCCGTGTATCTTTTCTTTCAGTGCTTTTCTAGCCCCCTAGCCAGAATTTTCTTTCATCTCATTAATCCCAATCAGACTCACCTGTTCCAAACATTTCTACTCTGCTGTGATTGTCCTTCAATTTCAAAACTCATAGCAATCACCAACGAGTAAAAATTTCTGGAAGCATTGCTTGGAAATGAACTCTTTACAGCTGGCTTCCACATACAGTTTTCGAGTATTTGGGGCTCTGAGCTGGATTAGAGCCACTCTGACTGTCCCCTGCTGGGTAAAGCATTCTTTTACTGAGTTGCTCTTGGTGGCACAGAGGAGAGTGGCATTTTCACTGGGTGTGTTATGTTTTCACCTGGGGACAGTCCCCTGAACACTTCTGGCTACTATGGAGTCTGTGGCAGGGAGCAGACTGACCATTACTAGGTCCCCACAGCTCAGCTCTGTCACGGTCTTGCTTTGTAACCCTATGACACCCTCAGAGCTCCCTGTCCCTAGACAGAGTGGGGAGAGTACCACTTCCTTATCTTCTCCAGACAGAGAAGAAAAAGGCTTTGATGCCTAAAGGTGCTTTATCCAGCCTAGCTGGGAGGTGCTTTATAATGTAATTTTTACTACAAGAGTCTGAGCCATCCAAGCCCTCAATACTCATGTCTTTAATTTCTAATGCAGAAAGGAGAGAAAAAGATTCCTCTAGGTAACTGAATGGTTAAGACAGTTGAGAAATTCAGACTTGGAAAAGTTCCATCTGTCCAGTTCTTGCTCTTCCAGTGTTTGTGAGGTTGTCTTTTGTTACAAAGTGAACATGTTCAGATTTTCCACAGCTTTTAATTTCAGATGCAAGAAATGTATTTGCCCCATGCTTTTCATGTTACTCTACTCTGTGTATATATACCCAGTATCTATCTCATTCTTTCTTTCTGTCTGTCTCTCTCTTATCTATCTATCTATCATTTCAGACATAGTTTTTTTTTAGCAGTTAATTGTGTGCCTTATCCACACTGTAATTTACTAGATGCAGATGTGCTGTCACACTGATAAACTCCACTGGGGAACCCGCCCCACCCCCCGAGTTTTCCACGTTTAAGCCTTCCCCTTGGGATCAGTGTTCAGCGTCCCATTGCTCTGCCCCACCCAGAGCATCAGCTCTTAGCACCTTTCAAAATACCTTTGCCATCTGCAAAGAGAGACACACACTGGACTAACTTTGTAAAACTATATACTCTCTGGCATTCTGTCTGCCTGCCTCTCTGGGTCTTGTGGTTTTCTTGTCTTTTTGATAGCCTACGTTTCAACCATTTCTTCCAAATGCTTGCAAGTACTCAAAGTTCAAATTATCATACAAGATAAAAGTGAAGATGCATTTATTCTGTCTAAATCCTCTTCACATGTCACATTAGCACATGATGGCAGCGGCAAAAACAGAATTGTGAATCATATTTTCCAGTTTTGAATTAAATATTCAAGACTGGAGTTTCCCCAGAAAACTCAGATATTTGGCTGACACCCATCTCTAACCAGTTATGAAAAAGGACAGATGGAAATCCTCGTAAGCCTGCACAGTCTAGTATGACCTCCAGAATCTTACATAGGCCACCTGGAAATTAAAGAATAACTGATTTGCTGACCAAGGATGAGGTACTTACTTGGTGTAACAGTGAGTCTAGTTCCTTTCCCGAAGGTTAATTTGTTTCCGTAGTTAGACACACAGTGTTCTAAGTCATTACAAAAACCATGGCTCCAATCTCTCCGAACCCTACTGTGCCCTTCCCTCCCATTTCTTGTGAACCCCCTCCTCCCAATGCTTCACCATCAAAGCCGCCAGTGATCCCTTCATACCATTTCCTGCCGGACCCACTGAGAGAAAGTGGGAAAAAAGCTATAATTAGGAGAGGCTTGACCTGTGAGATCTGTTTTGATTTTTCTGTCAAATTTTTCTTCAGAGAGAGGACTAGACATCCTCTTTCTCTCTTCAGGTGCTGTCAGTGAATCCCTTGGGTCTAAACACAGGATGAGTCTGGACAGCCCTGCCATCTTTCCTCATCCTCTTATACCATTCCATAGCTCAGCTTTCTCTGAAGTTGCCTCTTTTCCCTTCTCTAGCCTTCTGGCCTATTTTCTCTCAGTTGAGGCTCGCCCCTCATTCTCTGCTCCTGTGGCCTGCGCCAAAAAGGGCCACGCTCCTCTGGTCAGTGCTGGTATGAGGGGCGAGCTGCAGGGGATGGCATGGCTGCAGCTGACACTGTTTGACCCCCTCCTCCCAGGGGTTTCCAGGCAGGGAAGGAAAGACCTGTCATGGCATAAATCGTTCTTGGGGTGGACGGGAGAGGCTCTTTGCTCTGTTCCAGATGAAATTCTACCTATTTTAGAGAAACAGAGCAGCAGACTTTTGACGATTTCTTTCTGGAATTTAAAGACTTTGCTCGACACAAAGGTGATGGAAAATTTTCTTTGACTTACTTGGAATGACTGTCAAACTTGTCCCTCTCCCAAAATAGAAGTTCTGGTTGCCGGTGTTCCACTGTGATAGGAAGCTCAACAACAACCAGGCAGAAGACAGAGCCGCTGCTGACACTTGGGGCCCCACCTGAGGGACAGAGAGACAGACAGACTGTCTCTTTCCCTGTGCAGGTGCAGGGGCAAGGGCATTAGTGGAAACGAGCTTTAGGGCTTAGAGCAGCTGTGAACATGAGCGGCTGGAGGGACTGAGTCCCCCTGAGAGGGGACCAAGGGGAAGGCTAACATGCATTGTGTGCGGCTGGCTGTCTAATTAAAGGTGTGGGCCCATTTGTTTTATGCATGGACATTAAAAAAAGTTCTTTTCCTCTGAAGATTTAATTTCTCTCCTGATGATCACATGATTCTGAAATGCATTTTCACTAGGTCTCTTCATTACATCTTTTAACTCTGGGAAGGCTTTTCTTTGTGAAATTTCTGGAACAATTCCTTTTCTTGGGATTAACCCAGTATGAGGCTCTGATCACTTGCTCCTTTCCCACCTGCCTCATTTCCCTAACACCCCGTTAGGCAGTGTCCATTGTTCATCACCCCCCCAACCTTGTCCCCCATGAGCAGTGAGCGGGTGGGAGGGAGAACACAGGTTGGCGACTTGTTTTTCAAACTGCCATGTTCAGACCCCAAGCTCTCTATGCTACCTTTTAAGCACTAAACCTACATTTGCCATTCTTTGACCTTCTTTTCTGATCACAGTTAATACATCTTGATTCCCTCAGCTTTGTCTCTTCAACCGCCACGCCACCTGCACAGCCATTTGAGCCCCATGCCTGTGACAGTTAGCCCTGCCACACTCCACAGGCAGAGTCACGGGCGGACTTACTTGGAACGACTGATAAGCTTGTCCCCTGCCCAAATGTCAGCTTGCTGTAGCTGTCACACAGCCACCCGACCCTTCACTATAACTGACAGGGGACTCTTAGCGATCTCAGACCCCAGTCTTTTTTGATGCCACTTCAAAAGGCATCTCAGGTACCTATGGGACAGGATCTGAGAGTGTTGGGCCACAGTTGGGTCAGAGTGATGTCACCCTTCTCTAGGGCAGGGGTCCCCAACCCCTGCTACTGGCCCGCAACCTCTTAGGAATCTGGCCGCACAGCAGGAGGTGAACGGCGGGCGAGTGAAGCTTCATCTGTAGCTCCCCATTGCTCCCCATCGCTCTCATTACCTCCTGAACCATCGCCCCCCCGACCCCCCCACCAAGGTCCGTGGAAAAATTGGCTTCCACGAGACTGGTCCCTGGTGCCCAAAAGGTTGGGGACCGCTGCTCTAGGGGATGGTAGGAAACTTGCTAGGAACACGTGCTTCTCCACCTTGGGGTCACTGCAACTTCTGACATGTTGAGGGTTTTAAAAGCATCAGTGAGTTCCCTCGTCTCCTTCTCCCTTCTCTACTATCCCCCCATCCATACAATGTCCCGATCCGCATCTCATTTCCATCATCTCCAGGCCCCAGTTTGGTGACATCAGGTCCTTAGGCACCATCGATCTGCCTTCTCTGAGACAGCATATGTTCCCTGGCTGCCGTGATTAAAGGGCTGGAAATGCCAGCATCTCAGAGGCTGAGATCTGGGCTCCTTACTCTTTATCACTGGTCAATATGTTATCCTCATTTGTCTGGCTAATGAAGAGCTGACTTTTCCAAGTGCATGCTTTTTTGCTGAAATGACAACTGCTGAAGAGCTAACAGTAAAAGCAGAGCTCTGAAGGTGGTGTTGGCCCTTTGGCATATCTCAGTCAAAGGGTTCCCAGGCTCAAATGTCAACATCTCAGCTTTGGCTCCCACAGTATTGGGCTTGGAGAAATTCAACAAAAACTGGGCAATATTGGTCCAACCTACCCCTTGTTCATTAGACCCAGGCTATTCTTGGAGGCATCTTGCACATTCAAGATGGTCATAACAAGCCAACGTTCAGCTTTATAGCAGTACTTCTAGCTCCACACCCACCTGATACGAATTGACACTGCTCTTCAGTGGATCAGACAGAGGCCACGATACCAGAAGATCTCCCCCCTGCCCCCTCCCCACATGCAAAGTAGGGACTATGCTGTCTGCCTGATCGACGCAAAGACAGACCTGGACTCTCATCCCTTTGGCATGGGAGGACTCTGCCATCAACTGAGAGCCTATGAAAACAGTGCCTGCAATATAATCGGATGATGTCACCCTTCTCTTTGACACTTTCCTCACCATCTCAGTCTTATCACGCTGCTGTTAAAGACATATTCCTACATTTTAATATTTTAATGTTTCCCCCTTCTTGTCTGTCATTCCTTCCATTTATGTTTCTGAGCACCCACGGGGCTCCAGCCTCCTTAATCCATTTCCATTCGACTCCATTTGCATCCTTGCAAGGAAAGGACAAAAAGTCCTAAAATGCAAGAATACCTGGGGGACACTGTGAGTTTGGGTCTTTCCAGCTTCTTGGCTTCACGGTTAGTCAAGTCCCCTTTCTAACTATCAGCTTCTCAGAGCTGCCTTGCTTCTCCCTGCAGCGGGAAGTTTTACAACGACTGACAGAAGGAACTTTAGAAAAACAGTCAGAGTTTCCCTCTCTTCCTGGTGGGGTGCAGCAACAAACACACCAAAGCCAAATCTTTCTGTCTGCTCTAATTATCAGCAAGGATACAAGTCACCATGAGGAGAAAGGTAGTAAGCCCTGTATCTGAAACTCTTTGGAATTAATTGTAATCCCTTGGCTGGTGGTT
Source organism: Neophocaena asiaeorientalis asiaeorientalis (assembly GCF_003031525.2). Taxonomy (NCBI): domain Eukaryota; kingdom Metazoa; phylum Chordata; class Mammalia; order Artiodactyla; family Phocoenidae; genus Neophocaena; species Neophocaena asiaeorientalis. The sequence goes on along the minus strand of NW_020172816.1, from coordinate 208,438 downwards.
TCAGTGATAGGAATGGACACAGTGGATGTGTATTTTTTTCCATCTCTTTTTTTTTGTCTCCTCTCTTTTTGTAGTTTTTGCATCTAGAGAACCCGTAGGAGAAGTGCAGGGAACACAGAGGGATTTGAAATAAGACCTCAGATTCCTGCTCAGTTTTCATTTTTTCCCTCTCCGCTTTCATTTGAAACCCATTCTGAACTGAATGCCACGGACTTATTTAACCTCTGCTCTCAATTATCCCTCTTCACTCTGGATGATACCAGTGGAAATGGCCTCAGCTGCACCAAGAAGAATTTAAGGTTGATGTAAGGAAGAACTTCCTGACAGGGAATGGTATAGAATGGGTTACTCAGGAGAGTGTGTTGGAAAGGGTGACACCCTCCCCTGCCACCAAAGTTGGGCATCATCTCCAGAGACATTTCTGAAAGCTGCAAAGATTCTTTTCTATCTTTCCAGGGACAAGACTGGCTTTACTCAACAGCAGGGGGATAGACCCAATGGCTCAAGGTCCAAAAAGGAATCTATGAATATTGAGATTAAAGAAGAGACAGGACCCTGGAGGCTACTGGTTAACTTCAAGCAGGATCTGGTTCCTAGGCAACACACATTTCTCTCAAAACTAACACCAGGGGTGAAATTCCAGAATTTCCAGTATGCTGCTGTGTCCTGTTACACTTACTTGGATGGACAGTCAAAGTGGTTCCTTGTCCAAATGTCAGCTTTCCATAGCCAGCACCACCAGTGGTAACACTGCAATGGAAGCCTTTGCAAGAACCCCGGGGGTACTCCAGAGGCTCACAGACAACTTCCTCTTTAATTCTGGGGAGAAGAGACTCACCCAAAGTGGTCTGAATCTGGGAGAGCTTCTTCCCACCGTAGGTCAGAGAACCATTTCCACGTCTGGTCCTGGGACATTGACCTCCTGCATCCCCCCAAGGGCCTGTTTCCCGTCTCTCTCCATTTCCTTTGGTTTCCATCCTGAGGCTTACTGATTTCTCATGTTCAGCATTTCTCTTTCTAAAGGTCTCATTTCCATTCTACAGCATCATTTTCAGGACAATTTCTCTGATCAGTTTTCAAGACATGTCCTCCCCTTCCTTCGAGGTGTCACGCATTCCTGATGACAATGAATTGATTACAAGGAGACGTGAGGAGAGTGTTCAGCTTTCTGGAGGCTGGCTAGAATTTGGTGAGGTTTAGGTTCCAGCCCCAGGAAACACCAACTCCTGAGCTTCCCTTTCGTGCCCCAGCGTAAGGAATGAAAACGATGGGCACATTTGACTGAGCTTTCCAGTCAGCCTTGAACGTGAATGACTCACTACTGTGAGCAGTATCTCACAGAAAGTTTACATCCAAGCTTTGCTACAGTGATTAACTATCCTGGGGGCTGTTTTGGGTTTAACAAAGAAAGGCCTTTATTCTGGGAGGCCCCTCAATCATAGGCAAATCGGGTCAGCTGGTCAACCTAGAGTCTCACCCAAGGTGTCCTGACCTCACAGAGCTGCCCAGCGGCTATAGTGGTAGCTAGTTGAGGCCTCTGTTAGAGGCAAGCTCTGGCATGATTACTTGGAGTTGCTGTAAATTTCATCCTTTGACCAAACACAGCTTCCATTGCTGACATTCACACCCATAGGAAGCCCAGGGGTCTCCCTGGCTGTGTCTGGTGGCTGCCACAGATGTTGTGAGTAGCCAAATACAGGCAGTCTCATTATCTGACACCCCTGTGATCAAACCCTATCTCCAAAGAAGATAAAAAAACAAATATTTTAGCTCCTTAACCTCCCTCAACTTTTAAACTCTTCAACTGGTGTGACTGAATTTGTGCTACTGTCACTAGTCAAGCAACCACTTACTAACAAAGCGTCAACATGAAACATGAAAAGGGTGAGGAAACTAGGCTATTATTTAGTAAAGAAGAAGCGACATCTGCTTTAAGGACAGTGGTCAGAGATTCAAACGACACTTCGCAGCTCTTCCCTTCCCAGCATCACAGTATACAGAGCTCCCCACACCCTACTTCAGCCACTGAAACATCAGGATATAAGCAAAATTGGATGCCTGCCATCAGCTAAAGCTCTCAAACAGACGGCACCAAAGTGTTGCTGTGGCAATAACCTCTGGGCTCTGCTGATTGAAAGAAAACACAATTTAATCATAGGTCCCTTGGACTCCAGCCTTGCCTTGGTAGACCTTGCAGAAGAAGAGTCGGTTGTATGGAAAATCTGGCCTACAGTTACTGTCAGGAGCTCTGGAAAGATGCTCGCCCTGCACAGATATTTTCTTTGCATTGTCAGGCTGGCCTCTTCTACATTTTACTGTGTAGGGGTTACAGCTCTCAGTCCCCTGAGAGGCCCACCGAGTGCTGAGAGGGGCTCCCGGCTTCTCCAGCATTCTGGAAAACCCACCACAGAGTTCTCCCTAGTGTGTTTCCAGCGAGACAACAAAGATAACACCTCCTGTCTGGCCCCCTGTCTCAGCTGCCCACTCCCAAAAAGGTGATGTCCTTGAGTCTCCCAGGAGGTTCACACGAATCCCCTTGAAGCTTTAATTAGCTAGGACCTCAGAGAGTACTGAATGCAAGGGATTCCACAATATCACGCGTTATTCACTATTTCTGTTGTTGCAGACATGTGCTGGTTTTGCCCCTGCTGAACAAGACACTTCTGCATGTGACAACTTCACGGCTAACCACACTGCGTGTTCTTTTAGGCAGGACCTAGCCCAGGGCGTTCCAAGCCAGCTGCTACCAGGGCTGCAATAACTCCTTCAATGCTGCATGCACTGCATCACTTAGTCATTTACACCCCCAGTGATCCAGTTTTTCAAGAGCTTCGACTGGGCTGTATTTTTCAGCATGCCTCTCCCAGTGCTGCGTCCTCTACTAATCACAGAAAGTAGATCTGAATAAATGAAACTCAGCAACCAGGGTGCTTAGCTTATGTCAAAAGGAGACTGGGGGGCTTTCAACAGGTTTTTCCCATTTACCCAAATTTTATAACAAGTCCGTCTTCCTGGCGTTAGTTTATAAGCACCACTTTCAGAAGCCCACCAGAAACACAGAATCTCAAGAAATGCCAGTAGAAACCGCAGTTCCTTACTGTTATATATAGCACTTAACACTTTTCCAAGTACTTAACACACATTATTACCTTTATGAAAGGGTGGGTGTACATGTGAAGGAGAGGATAAAATGCAGTATTTTCACGATTCAGAGGACAAATGAATTTTTTCCCCTTTCCTTGGATGAGCTAAGTAAAATGGTGACTCAATCAATGATTTTGGTAATGGAGGGAAAAGTGGGGTTAAATGCTCTGAGTTAACCGGACAGTTCCACCGTGGAGACCTCAGTTACTAGACTGGGGTTGGAGAATAGAACCTTTAAAAGAGGCAACGTGAAGGTAAAAGAAGAAAAGAAATCTGTCTGCAGATAATGAAATCTCAGGGTCCCACTATTTCAGGAGATAAATTTAGGGGAGTTTTAGTATCTACATCAGGAAGATTTATATTTGGTCTACTGAATTTGCATAGTCACAATATGCCAATTTCCTCTCTATTTTTTGGCAAACATTTCCTGGCTTTAGCTGAATCCCTCAGCCTCCTGTATTCAATTTTTCTCTCTGTACCAATAATCTCATTTAAGATGGATGATAGGAATGTTTTTGGCTGAAGGTAATTTAGTCTTTGTACAACGGAGTTCTAATCTCTCTGATGGGGATCATATCCTCCCAACGCAAGCATTAGATTTGGAAACTAACCTGGGATGTTTTGGGGGCACAAGTAATTTAAATCAGAAGAAAGAGATGTTTTGAATCCCTCCCACTCCCCACCAGGCCCTTCAGACTTACTTGGATTCACAATTAAGAGAGTTCCTTTTCCAAATGTCAGTTTATAGCTGCTACTTCCACTAGTCTCACAGTCAGCGGAGGCTTTACAAAAACATGAACAGGAGCTGCTCTTTGCAGAAGGGCCCTGGGGATCAATATGGTCTCGATCCCACAACCCTGCACTAAACTACAGGTTATTTGACAACATGCCCAGAAGGCAGCTGCTGCAGGTAGGAGCTGGGCTTCCAGAGGGCAATGGAGCCCTGATAAATATATACTTCATTTATTACAAATTTTAAAATTGTTTTTCTTTTTCTTAGTTGCCACCTTAGTTTGGGTAAACTATCTCTTTTTCTTTTTCCCTTGTTGTCTACCCCTGGTTGGCACTCACACAGTTTTCATTTTATTGTACTTCAGGGCTAAGCTGTTTCTCTGTTTTTTCTTAAAATTGTTCGCATCAACACACTAGATTCTGGTTTACTGGAAACCGATTGCAGAAGGGGAGGAGAGTGAGGGAGTTTTACAGGGCCATATTCAAGGTAGGAGTTTGAGGGCTTTTTGGTCTTTCCCAATCTGCTTCCCTATGATGGGCCAGGCAAAACAAGTACGTGCCGTCCAGGAGAGGCTTTGGGACGTGGTCTAGAAAGGATAAAGCTCTCGGGAGCCCCACGTGGCTTCACCCTTTCATACTCACTGGGGTTGATGGTCAGGCTGGTTCCTTGCCCGAATACCAGCTTCTGGCCGGCACTCCCCAGAGATGCACCACAGCAAAGAGCTTTACACAAACTGCACACACGGAAGGCCTCTCTCTCCCCCTTGAACAGGAGCCTGATCTGCTCTCAGCACCCGAGCCTGCTGGGGACAATGGCCCGAATCTCACAAATCAGGGAGGTTTAGGACAGTGCCTCTTTGGGGCTGCCTTCTTCCTCCTTGACAAAGTCCCCTTTAGCAGTTAAAGTCCCCTTTAGCAGTTACAGACATGTACCATATTTTTATTCTCTTTGTCAGTCAAACATCTAACATCTTTATTTCCACTTCACAGAATGTTAACTTTTTTTTTTTTAAATATCCTTCAGCTTTTACAGAGCTCTCCCTAAAAACAGCTGGGTTAAAAGAATCTTTCAAATCAGAATACACAAGGTCTCCTGAGTGAAGTTAAGCTGGCTTCCTCCTTGAAATTGGTGGTTTGAATCCTAGGGTCTGCTCATCTGGGACTTAATCCATTGGCTAAGACAGGAAAGGTTAGAAGTCAAGGCAGAAACTCCAGGGGAAATCCTGTCCTGTGACCCCGTCTTCTCTGCACACTTATTTGGACTTATTTTTGGACTTAATCCCCCCCCCACCCCCGCAAGACATTGCCAGCACTTGTCTCCCACAGGGAGCCCTCCTCAGAATCAGTTCTAGAGGACACCCACCCATGCACCCTGAAGTCTGAAAACAGACATGGTTTCTTTCTTCTGCTCAGGGAAATTTGATTGAAAAATAATTTCCAATTTTGCAAAGTGGAAAGTATTAGGAGAAAATCTGTTTGTTTCTGTTCTCCTTCTCCCCCCTCCTCTTCAATAATTTTAAACTATTCATAGAAACAGGCCCTTTAGGGTTAGAGAAATGTGGTAAGTTTCTAATCTCTTCATCTTTTTTTCCTGCTATCTATTTACTGCAGTCCTATATTTACAATCTAAATTTACATTTCATTTCCATTTGCTGAAGCTTCTAATACACTTTTTCTATGACTTCCAGAACACCATGTGTAATGATAAACTCTATTGAAATGAACCAATTCAGAAGGAGTTTTTAGGGCTGGAGGCTGACATTTCTCTCTTCCCAAGACAGGTCTGGGGGTGAGCAAGTCATTATTACTCTTCCAGGCAAGCCCAAGATAGGGGCAGTGCAGCCAATTGAGCAACTAGGCTTGCGGGGTTGATGTGTCTATGTCTAAATAACCATCTGCTGAGCGTTGCCCCTTGGGGTTAATTGAGTTTTCTTTTTAATCTAGCTCCCAAATGTCAGCTTCCCATCTTTTTAGCTCTTAGAATCTCTCTGACAGGCAAAGCTTAAGGCAAATCTCATAGATGTTTTTTGAATCTCAACCAATATTTCATCTCTGTACACGTCACAAATAAAGGAACCAAAAGAAGGATGAATATAACAACTTTGGGAGAAAATTTATAACTTCTCTGGGAGAGGTGAGAATTATAAATAAAAATGGAATAACATGTGCCTTTTCTGATTATCATTGCTAGTGTCTGCAGGACTGTAAGTATCCAACCCAGTTTGGAAACATGGTAGCTGACTGGCCTGCTCTTTGAACTCTAGTTAGCAACTGAACACACAGGTCAGTGTGGAAACACTTGTTTTACATCTCATGCTATTTTAGGCATAAGGGACTTCACGAAGGTCGTCTGGAACTAACATAATACTCACTAGGACATCCTGATTCTAGCCTTTCTAATGTGGATACTAATTTGGCCATGAAAGTAGAAGTTTTACTTTGAGGTATCCATTGGGTAGTTGGTATCTCTTATGAATTGTAAGCAAAAGTTAAACCCCAGATGGCTGTCTGGAATGAGCTTCTGTTGTAGTAAATAGAGACTCCCTCATGGAGCAACATTTCAGCTACATTCAAGTTAATTAATCGATTTGTTTTGAGAATGGTAGGTAGCACTCAAAACCTCCCTCTGGTTATTGCAAGCGGGAGAGAAGGGTTGTTATTATATAAGATTAGGGAATCCTTCCCTGACACTTCCCACTGTAGTGCCCCTTTTCACTGAGGGGCACAGAAATGAGTGGGTATCCAAAGGGGCTTCTATGATAAGCTCAGCCAAGGCAAGGATGAAAAAGTCCCAGTTAGAAACGTAGTGGTTAACAGCATCCTGGGGCATTTTTTTCAGCAGTTCATGATCTTTCTGACTATTTTGAATATTTGCTTTCAATCTTACCCTTTCCCTAAATATCAGCTTGTGATCAGCGTCAGCACCAGAAAATCTTACATGGCTTTACACAACTTGGTGTGGCTCCAAGAATTTGAGAATTATGGGGATTAGACAATTTCTTCCCCTAATTGCACCAACATGGAGGCCTTGGGAAGACAAGTAGCTCACCCGAGAGTGGTCATTCAGTCGTTTATATCAATAGGCTGTATCTCACTGTCTTCCTCTGGGCTGGGTTGCACTGCCCACCCTACGTTGCTATGTACTTTAGTCTAAAATATCCTTTCTTCCTAACTGCTTTCTGCCCCGACACATTAAAACTTTAGTTCAGAGTCCATTTGTCAGACACACATCTCCAACAACAACAAAAACCAGCTTTTAACATTTCCAAGGGCTTAAAGGTGTTGAAGAAACAGCCCTAAAGGGGCTCCATCAGAGGCTGCTCTCATTATCATGTTTGCCAGGAAGACCTGTGGCACCAAGTCCCCAAAGATGCTAATCACTGGATGAGTAATTCAGTGACCTTTCACTGAATTTCTAAGAATGGTGGCTTATGTTTAGAAACAAGCCATCTTCTTTAAAACATACCTGGTCTAACACTCAGGTCGTTCCTCTTCCGAATGTCAGCTTATTAGTGGCTGTGGTACCACACGAAGACACGAGACTCTGCAAAAACTTAGCTGCCCAAACTCCCCTTACTACCTACTTAAATGTTTATCTATCATCCAAGAATCCCCTCGATAAAAGCGCTTTTTGTAATGAGGGTCTTGTGGTAAAGTTCATGGACCTTCTGCGGCCCTCCTTCTTCCTTGTCACTTAGTTGGAAATGTGCCAACCTTCCCTCACAGCATGCCCGCTCTGGTAAAACAGGAGTAGGAACTGCCTCCCTCATTTAACAGAGGGAGACACGAGAGGCTCAGAGGGTTCATTGATTTTCTCTTAGTCCCATGGAAAATTCTACCAGTTCTAATACGAAATTAAACTTTCTATCAGTCTGACTCCTTAGTTTAATGCTGCAGTAGCACCGTCACTCTGGGTTATTAGATAAAATAGCACGTAAGGGTAAACAGCAGAGTCCCACGGAAGGTAGGTACACATCAATGGCTGTTTCAGTTGGAATCCACCAATGGGGCTGCCATGGTTTGGACTTGCGTTATAAAAGAAAATGGAAAATTTAGGAATCAGGGTTCCAGAGAGAAATCTGGAAGCATTAGTTATTCAGACTTACATGGGCTTACTGTCAGTTTTGTTCCCTTTCCAAAGAAGAGTCTTTCAGATCCGCCCTGAGTTACACCCTCACAGACTGCTTTGCAAATACTGCCAAGGCCCTTCCACCAGGTGCTGGGAACCCCGGCTCCTCCCGCTTTCCCAGAGGAAGCACAAAGGCAGAAACACGATGTTGTGCGATTACACAGTTAAATGGTCATTCCTGAAAAGGGGGTGGGGAGGACCATGGAAACAATTTAATCCATCTTTACCTAACATTAGATTACCTTCATTAATTGACTGATTAGCTTAGTTGGTAGGCAGTTGCAATTAATTGGAATAGCTCAGGCTTTGGGGTCAGACAGACTTGGATTTGAAACCCAGGGCGAGTCCCTTAACTTGCTGCCCCTCACTTCCCCTACCTGTAAAGTGGGGAGAATGACACCGCACTGTCATGCTGCTGTACAGACTAGGATCTGTAGGTGGGTTGCAGTGGTCCTGCTGCTTGATCTCTGGCTTGCTTAGCTGAGAGCACACTTCTCTAGGGATTATTTTACCAACTCTAGAGACCAAAGTGTCAGTGATTTCCCGCCCAAACATAATCCCCCCAACTGGTAAACATTTAGCTCTGGAAGCCGAGTCTCAAGAATTAAGTTCCAGGCCCTCTCTCTCACTGAGTCAATCTGAAGAAGTTACTCAACCTCTCCCTGTGCTTCTATAAAAATATAAAAATTTAAAAAGTTCTCTTCTATAAAATGAGGATAATAGCACTTAACCCACATAGCTGGTATAAGGGTTGACTGTGGTAATGGATCGAAAGCATGCAGCACATTGCCTAGCACATAGTAAGCAATTAATAAATCATCATTATTTTCCTCCCCAGAAGCCAAACACATTGACAATGTTCCTCTTTTCAGAATGACCTAAAAATCCTAAAGTCCGTGGGCACTTCTCTTCCTCTAACTGGTAAACCAGCAGAGCTGTGAGGGCAACAGAAGAACCACCAAGCAGTTTGATGAGGAGGGTAAGTGATTTTGTGAGAATTTAGCAAAAGCTGTATCCAGCTACACCTTCATGGTTGGACCGTTTTGGGGGATGTGGAGAGGGTATCTTTTAGCCAGGCAGGATTCAAATATGAGCGGAGATGGGCCAGGAAGCCTCATCCCCATCAGTCACTGTAAAAAGGATCTCATATCATTTTCAAGAAGAGGGTTCAGCGCTGTCCTCCACTTACCAAGATGCACTGTGAGCTGAGGCCCTTTCCCAAATGTCATTTTAGAGCCACTGGTTTGCTGAACACAATGCTGAGGGGCCTTGCAAAAACCTGTGGGGTTAATTTAAGGAACCCAGCTTTGCAGAGCTTCCCAAGAACTAAACATTTCCTTCAGCCTCCAAGCTTTTAAGACAGGATAAGTGATGGTGTCTCTCTTTGTGGTAGCCCAGAGCTTCAGTGCTGAGAGATATGTCCAGAGATGATTGCCACTTTAAGACACAGGAAGGCTCAGCACGCCGATTCTGTACACACGTTCTGTGGTTCAAAGTAATTGCATAGCTGATGCAATCTATCATAGAATGTAAAATCCCACTGGGAGAGAAATTAGCTCTGTAGAATTTATAGGTAGTGTTTGATGGTCACAGTCAATTGTCTGAAGACAAGACCAGCATTTTCATTTTGGCTTTTTTGCATCTCTGCCTCAGTCTGCAGGTGGCTGCACCTTTCCCCTCATATCAAGTTTAGCTGTTCTGACTTTAGCCACCTTTCCCCCCCAAACAGGCATGCGATGATTTTATCTCCCTTTAGAACTCTGTGGTTCTGTTTTGAGCTTGCTAAGTCTTGGATAAAGAATGTTTGGGGTTCAAATGAAGTTGCTCAGTCAAGAACCATGATGTTTTCTTTCCCTTGGGTCTGGCCTGGTCCAGAGCTATGAGCTGTCTTGGCTTTGCCCTGGACCAGGCTCAGCTGCGAGACAATGAGCAAGTTCACAAACCTCTCTGAGTTTCACTGTCCTCATCTGCAAAATTAAAGAGATGAGTTTGGTGGTCTTTATGGACTTTCTGAGCTGTTAGTCTTTGATTTGATTCTCTGGACCTAATCTATCCCAAAATGCTGTGCAAATGTATTTTTTTCCCTCAGCGTGTCTAGTCTTCCTCCCTATTTCCTAAACAAAATAAAACAAATAAGCATAGAATAGAAAAGTAGGTCTCTACTTATTATACAGGGAAATAAAGATTTCCAAGCCTACCGTCTGCCTTAACATTAGATCTTTTTAGACGTTTGAAGTCAAAATTTTGGAACCAAATCCTCAGGGAGAAGTGTTCTTTCTTTGGAGCTTCCAGATAATTCAAAAACCAAACCAAATAAACTGACACCTTTGGTTTAAAGCTAGTACTTACTAAGTTTCACTCTCACTTGAGTCCTGGTTCCGAGCGTAAATTTCCTGTTTCCTTCCTTCCCACAGGAGCCGAAGCCTTTACATAAACTACAGGCTCTTGCTTACCCACAGGAAAAGTGATTTGATACTTAGTCTTTTCCCAACGGATAAGGGAATTCATCATCTAGCCAAGGGTGTCAGCTCTCTGGTCGCTAGATGTTAGATGCTGAGGGGGTTTTGTTAACACTACGTCTGAAATGGAGGTACTCACCCAGGCTTACAATTAACTGAGTCCCCTTCCCAAAAGTGGGTTTCTCAGTGCTCTTCACACAGTGCCTGGGCCCTTTACCAAAAGTCCCTCTTAGTGCTGGGCTGTGACTTCCCCTTCTCTGATGCAGCCTGTCTCTAGTGTGATGAGGGGCACAGTGGGGGGCCAGCTTCATGAGCAAGGTCACTTAGGGTTGCCCCTCTCTTACGAATGCAGCCCAGGACTCAGGCCATGAGCAAAGCAGGACCAACCATGATGGGGGGCAGTGTGTCGTCCAAAGTTCTTTTCTGGCTTCCTGGGCAGCTGAGACCCCTGTATGCTGAATATCTCACAGGCAATTTCTTATTGCCCACCCTGTTGTACAGATCAATAAAAACCATAACTGCCTGGTGGTTCATCGTTAGTTTTGACCTACAAAAGGAAAGGAGACCCCCGTGGGCATCAAGTATAGGAGGGATGCCAGCCCCCCTTTTTCATTATTGGAAAGACAAAAAGCACCACTTCTTCCTTTGTTGACGGCGAGCCTAATTTCAGAAATGTATGATTGATTCTTGAAAAGCTCTCCCTCCATAGACTTAATAGATCAAGAAAATTTACAGTTGGGAAGAGAAACCTGCCCTAAAAAATAATGAAATATGTGCTAAAGCCAATCATAAAATAACATTTTTGATTATCTTGTGTATTAGGTTATCCATGCTGTTGTGTACAGTTCTTTCTCCCCTGAAGCTAAGTTACTTACTCAGGGCCACAGTTAACTGTGTCTGGGTCTCAAAGGTAATTCTGCTGTCATTGTTCATCCATTGACAAAACCCCTCCTGCCTTAGGGCAATGATACCATCTCCTCAGAAGCTGGCCCAGATGATCCCTGGGAAAAACTGTGGGCACTTAATAAATATTTGTAAAATTGAATTGAATTGTAGTAAACATTAATCTTTTGTTCCTATTCCTTAAGGAACCCTTGATTAACTCTCTGACAATTTTCAGATGAAAAAAATTAATTCTGCCAGATATTACTTACTGAGTGTCAAGATTCCTCTAGTCTTGGCTCCAAATGTCAGTTTCCTGTTAACCCAATTCCCACAAGAGTGAACACCTTTACAAAAAACAGAAGCGTCAGTATGGTTGAAAGGGATGTGGCATCAACTTTGTTCTCCTTCCTCACTAGTCGGAGACAGCTCTCTGTCCGCCACAGGTACCCTATCTTTCCTGGGAAAGGTCTGCCCTCCTTTCCTCTGTCAGGGCAGAGGTAGGAGGGGGCAGAGTAGATTTCAGGGATGAAGATGATAAATAAGATATCGAAATGTTATCATGCTATGCAGAGACTTCTTCTTTGTTTTTTTGCTAAATTAATGTTTTTTTGTTTTGTTTTTCTCCCCAAAGGCTGTTTTCAGCACTTTCTCTCTCCCAGATGCAATAATAACTGGATTCCAAGTTGGCATCTGGGCACAAACCTCCAGGCTCTGATGAGTCACACATATTTCATCAAGAAATGATGCTACCTCCCACTGAAGAAGTGTGCTTTGCTTTTTCCCCTTGCTGGGCAATGAGGAGTTCAAGCAACATGCAGAGGGGAATATAAACCCATAACTCTCTCAGGATAGATCTGCAGCTTCAAACATTAGCATCCTAGAATGCAAGACCTGGGAGGGAACTTAGCAGCTGCCAGGGCCAATGTCCTCAGTTTAAAGATGAAGAAGCCCAGGCCCTGAGGGGTAAAGTTGCTCAAGCCCATGCCAGTAGATAGAGGCAGAGCTGAGGCTAGAACTCAGAAAACCTAAGTCCCAATCCTGCCTTCTTCCTTCCTGTGACTCAGGAGAACAGGGATCTTCCCTGGGTAGTCCCCATCCTTAGTGGCTCTCCTGGCCAGCCCAAGTATGATTATCTCTGTTAAGCAGTGAATAAGCCACACAAGGGAAATGTTTGGTTTCAGTGCAGTGTTTAAAATTTTAAAGAGCGGTATTGAACATCTTAATTCATTTTCAAAATTTTATTTCTTAGGCTGCAGGCCACAGCAATTGATAGTGGGGGAAATGGCCCGTGAGGTCTCAGGGAAGCCAAGGGAAAGATAGAGATTTAGAAATTTGTCCTTTACCAAAAGGACAACCCAACAGAGAGTTGGCTCTGATTAGTCTTTCTCTGCAGGACTCATTACAGGACTGACATCTAGAGCAGGGGTCTTGGCACACACAAAGTGGTGTCAAAAATATCTGTGGCAGATATTGCTAATAGACACATCACACCTCTCCTCTGAGTCTAGATGTGGCCTCAGTTCTTTTTCTTAATTGAAGTATAGTTGATTTACAATATTGTGTTAGTTTCAGGTATACAGCAAAGTGATTCAGTTCTCTCTCTCTCTATGTATATATATATAT
>NW_020172816.1:194108-195434 GCF_003031525.2 Neophocaena asiaeorientalis asiaeorientalis | reverse complement strand
GATTTTTTCATTATAGGTTATTGTAAGATTTTGAATATATTTCCCTCTGCTATACAGTAAATCCTTGTTGTTTATCTATTTTACATATAGTTCACAATCCTTCTTAAAACTGTGCTCCAGATAGCTACTACCAACTTCTAGCCCTTGGTAATTGAGATATAACCTGTTTGCCCTCGTGCCTGGGGAATAAATGGAGAGAAGTTCCTGCCGATGGCTTGAGAAATCTGGTTGGCAAGGGTCAGGCCAGGTCCCACACAGCCCCATCATGAAAGGTATCACTCACCTGGCTGGACCAAGACTGTTCCTTCCATAGGCTGCTCCAGAGGTGGCAACAGTAAAACCATGGAGTATCTCTTTGCCCTCACAGCTTGCTTTCAAACGCAGGCTTTGGGAAACAAACCGAGGTAGCGTTCTTCGTGGCTTACTCTTGCCTAAAGAGCCTTCAGCAAGATTTTTCCCCCAAACAGAGGTCCTGGGGGTGGAAGACATCTACTGGACCTTGGTCCCTCCCTGGCATGCTTCTTCTTATCCATCGACCCAGGTCTGTCCCGGGGATCCTGGAATGGAATGTGGCACAGGAAGAAAGTGATGCGGAAACCCTTTCTCCAGACCACTCAATCCCGTTGTCACACATTCAGGTATTTCTAAGCTTTTCCTTTTAATCACATTTCTATTCTTTCATAAAAAAGAGATATGTTTGTCTATATCCATCCAAAGACATTTCCCTGTGTCCTTTACTGTTGCAGTAGTCTTTTGTTTGACAGGGAAATGCCCATCAACCCTTGTTGGGTGCTATCTCATGTCCTCGAAGACAGTGCTCTGAGTGACTGGGAAGGATGGGTCCTTTGGGCCAACAGAGCAGCACCTGCCAGTGTCAGGGCTGAAAGGGGATCGGGGAACAGAAGCAGCAACTTTGACTTAAGTTCGGAACAAAGAATATTTTCTTCCCCTGACCTACTTTCTGTATGACCCATTTATGGAGATGGGCTAATTAGAACAGCAGAGGGTGCTGTAAGGTCAGAAACAAAGCTGCCCGCCTCAGAAGAAACTGGGAGAAAAGTCCCTTTTTTTGAGTGATAATAGTGATCAAGGTCCAAGCCTGGGACAAGTGTGGCTTGTTTACCAAATCCCTGGGACCCCGCCAGGTCTGAAGCCCTCTGTTTATTTATTTATTTTAAACTTTTATTTATTTAATTTTTTTAACATCTTTATTGGAGTATAATTGCTTTACAATGGTGTGTTAGTTTCTGCTTTATAACAAAGTGAATCAGTTATACATATACATATGTTCCCATATCTCTTCCCTCTCGCATCTCCCTCCCTCCC
>NW_020172816.1:193565-194060 GCF_003031525.2 Neophocaena asiaeorientalis asiaeorientalis | reverse complement strand
AAGAAAGAAAGAAAGAAAGGAGGGAGGGAGGGAGGGAGGAAGGAAGGAGGGAAGGAAGGAAAAAAAGAAAGAAGGAAGATAAAATAAAGATATAATATAATAAAGGTATTAAAATAAAAAAATATTAAGAGAAAAAAAAAAGGACGGATAGAACCCTAGGACAAATGGTGGAAGCAAAGCTATACAGACAAAATCTCACACAGAAGCATACACATACACACTCACAAAAAGAGGAAAAGGGGAAAAAAATCATAAATCTTGCTCTCAAAGTCCACCTCCTCAATTTGGGATGATTCGTTGTCTAAATGAGGGAAGGAAGGAAAGAAAGAAAGAAAGAAAGAAAGAAAGAAAGAAAGAAAGAAAGAAAGAAAGAAAGAAAGAAAGAAAGAAAGAAAGAAAGAAAGAAAGAAAGAAAGAAAGAAAGAAGATAAAGTTAAATAAAATAAAGTTTTTACAATAAAAAATAATTATTAAGAAAAAAATTAAAAATAAAAA
>NW_020172816.1:119769-193537 GCF_003031525.2 Neophocaena asiaeorientalis asiaeorientalis | reverse complement strand
CGTGTAGGTCGCCAGAGGGCGTCTGTTCTTCGCTCAGACAGGACGGGGTTAAAGGAGCCGCTGATTCGAGGGCTCCGGCTCACTCAGGCGGGTGGGAGGGAGGGGCACGTAGGGCGGGGCAAGCCTGCACGAGGCGCGCTGTGCGTTCTTCCGGGGGAGTTGTCCCTGGATCCTGGGACCCTGGCAGTGGCGGGCTGCACAGGCTCCCCGGAAGGGGGTTGTGGATAGTGACCTGTGCTCTTATGCAGGCTTCTTGGTGGCGGCAGCAGCAGCCTTAGCGTCTCCTGCCCGTCTCTGGGGTCCGCGCTTTTAGCCGTGGCTCGCGCCCGTCTCTGGAGCTCCTTTAAGCAGCGGTCTTAATCCCCTCTCCTCGCGCACCAGGAAACAAAGAGGGAAGAAAAAGTCTCTTGCCTCTTCGGCAGGTCCAGACTTTTCCCCGGACTCCCTCCCGGCTATCCGTGGCGCACTAACCCCCTGCAGGCTGTGTTCACGCCGCCAACCCCAGTCCTCTCCCGGCGCTCTGACCGAAGCCCGAGCCTCAACTCCCAGCCCCGCCCGCCCCGGCGGGTGAGCAGACAAACCTCTCGGCCTGGTGAGTGCCGGTCGGCCCTGATCCTCTGTGCGGGAATCTCACCGCTTTTCCCTCCGCACCCCTGTTGCTGCGCTCTCCTCCGCGGCTCCAAAGCCTTCCCCCTCCGCCACCCGCAGTCTCCGCCCGCGAAGGGGCTCCCTAGTGTGTGGAAGCTTTTCCTCCTTCACAGCTCCCTCCCACTGGTGCAGGTCCCGTCCCTATCCTTTTGTCTCTGTTTATTCTTTTTTCTTTTGCCCTACCCAGGTACGTGGGGGGTATCTTGCCTTTTGGGAGGTCTGAGGTCTTCTGCCAGCGTTCAGTAGGTGTTCTGTAGGAGTTGTTCCACGTGTAGATGTATTTCTGGTGTATCTGTGGGGAGGAAGGTGATCTCTGCGTCTTACTCTTCCGCCATCTTCCCGGAAGCCTCTGAAGGCCTCTGGTGAGTGGTGGTTTCGGGCTAATGAAAGTGAGCCCAGGGTGCTCACTGACTGCGGGAACTGCTCAGATGCAGACATTAATAGGTTTAAGGGAGATGGGGTAGGGAAGTTCAAGGACAATACGTCTGTAATAGATCATTAAATCTTGAGTCTCTCTTAGCCCTAAACTTTGGCGGTCAGTCTCTTGTACATTGTGGTCTCCCATGAACAAGCCTGTTGAAACCTTTGCAAGACATAGGACAGTGGGCTAGCAGGCTCATTTCCCATGTTCCCAGTGCTCTTGGGGGTTTGGGATGAGCACAGCTGGCTCAGGTCTCGGGAGAGTGCAGAGCTCTATGACACACTGACAGCAATGACAGCAAATGAAAGATGTGAGTCACTTTTTTTTGCCATCGATTGGTACAACATGATTTGGGTTTTTTTTTTGCCAGATTTCACAACTTTATATTTTAGATTTACTCAGCATCTTATTTCTGAACGTCTTTGATGAGACTCAAGCTCTTAGGAAATTTATTCATCAGTCTATTTCATAAAAATGACAATAGCAACAGCAATGCCTAGCGTTCTTAGATCACTTGCTGGGTGTATTGCATGTGTTATTTCATTTAATTATCCAACAGTCCTGTGAAAAAGGTATTATTATTATCATCTTCATTTTACAGATGGAGAAAGTGAGGCTTGGAGGGGTTAGGTCGTGTTTGGGGTCACACAGCAAGTACATGCTGGAGCTGATAGGAACCCAAGCAGTCTGGATCTGGAACCCCACTCCTTAACCATGACACTGCACTGCTGTTCTGAGAAGTGCCCTTTCTGAAGGGATGCCTTTCAAGGAGTGTTGGAAGGACATCATGGTGGGGAGTTTCATGATGTGCCACCCAAGGAGGTCTCCATGTGAAGGATTAGGGAGAGGGCTTGTCCCTCTGAGTGAGGGTTTTGGAGCCCTTTCCTCTGTTCTCGGGTATGGGCAGATGTAACTGAGGTTGGGCCATCAGAAGAGGAGCAGCAGTTTAATTTGTTAACTGTTATACTGCCTAGATCAGGAAGGGAACACTCAGCTCTCATGAATATCATGCCTGGCAACACCTTTAGAACAAGGACAGACTCCCAGAGACTGACTGGGGGCTGCTAGAGCCCGTGAATATCTGAGAGTGGGAAGTTCTGAAGTGGCCTTCTCCCCAGCAGAGAGGCTGGTGCCTTTGAGAGGGGACACCTGCCTGCAGGGGGGCCGTGCAGGCCTGGCAGCAGCTGATCAGACAGAGCAGCCCCCTTGCTGACCCTGCCTCTTCCACAGCCGGGGGCCTGGGGATGCTCACACTGGGGCTGCAGACTTCCTGGTGTGCACTTTTGCTAATCTTCACGACAGGGCCTGCCAGATAAAATGCAAAATTTCCAGTGAAATTTGAATTTCAGATAAACAACGAATACCTTTTTAGAGTAAATATATCCCAAATATGGCAAGTCCCAATTATTACTAAAAAGTTTTTTTGTTTTTCATTTGAAATGCAAACTTAACTGGGTGTCCTGTGTTTTTATTCACTAAATCTGGCAACCTTACTATTTACAATAGGCAAGACATGGAAGCAACCTTAATGTCCATCAACAGAAAATGGATAAAGAAGATGTGATATATATATATATATATATATATATACACATATACTACTCAGTCATAAAAAAGGATGAAATAATGCCATTTGCAGCAACATTGATAGACCTAGAGATTATCATACTAAGTGAAGTAAGTCAGAAAAAGACAAATATCATGTGATATCACTTAAATGTGGAATCTAAAAAATGACAAAAGTAAACTTATTTATGAAAGAGAAACAGATTCACAGACATAAAAAACAAATTTGTGGTTACCAAAGGGGAAAGGGGTTGGGGGAGGGATAAATTAGGGGTTGGGATTAGCAGATACAAACCACTATATACAAAATAGATAAACAACAAGGTCATACTGTATAGCACAGGGAACTATATTCAGTACACTGTAATAATGCATAATGGAAAAGAATATGAAAAAGAATATATATATATATAAAACCGAATCACTGCTGCATACCAGAAACTAACACAACACTGTAAATCAACTATACTTTGATAAAAAAAATTTTAAACAAATTCGGCAAACGTATCCATGCCGTTGGTGAGTTTTTAAGTGGACAAAGTTATATTCCTTTGTCCACAAATATTTGTTGGTTGTCAATTACGTGGCAGACACAGTCCTAGGGACTGGGACAGATCAGTGAACAGATAAGCAAGGCCCTGCCTTCATGCAGCTTACATGATGGTGTATGTGTATGTGTATACGGGGTGAGAAGGGAAAGACAAATAATAAACATGTAGAAACCTGATGATGACAAATAGTGATGTGAAGGAAAATAAGAGGTGGAATCGAGGGTGACTCTGGGTACCCAGGTGAGTGACTGATTTACTTGCCAGGGAAAGCCTCTTTGAGCTGAGATTTGTGAAAACCTGGAAGCAGAGTTTCAGGGACCTAGAAGAGGGAGGCAGGTAGAGGAGCAGAGGAAGGCCACAGCTGCTGAAGGGGAGTGACAGAGGCGGGAGAGGACGTGCAGGGAGATTGGACAGAGGGCAGAGATCCCACCATGTGCAGTGGGTCACAGGCCCAGGAAGGGAGGCCCTGCTGGCATCATGATATTTACATTTTATAAAGACCTGCAGAGGAGATGGTCCAGGGGCAAGAGCAGAAGCAAGGGGACCTGACAAGGGGCGTTATTGCCGTAGTCCTGACGAGATGGTGGTGTTGGTGGGAGGTGGTGGGAGTGGCGGTGGAGAGAAGTGGATGCACTGGAGACACACTTCATGGTGCAACTGACAGGCCTTCCTGACGAATTGGAGGTGAGGGACCAGGGAAACAAAGGAACTCCAGAAGTACTCCTAGAAACACTCCTAGGTTTGGGGGAGCCAGTTGGTCTTCTGTTTTTTAGGGCAGTGCTTCCCAGCAGTTGTCATGTCTTGGCTTACCCAGAAGACAATATTTGTATTGAAATGTAGCCGGGAGGGGCTGGCCTCCGGGGCTCCAGCCACCCCAGGTCCCAGTGTCCACTGTGAGCACTGTCTCAGAGAGCCTGTAACCCACTCACGGCAGTTCACCCACTGGGAAGATCTGCTTCTGGGGGGGAGAAGTTTCCAGCTGGAGCCAAGTGTGTGCTGCAGAGGGAGAGATGGAAATCAAGCTGTGGGAAGTGCAGTGAGCGTTCTCAGGACCACAGCACTCCCTCAAGCATGAGAAATAGAAGAGGTCAGTATTTTGTAGTAACTGTCAGTGGAGTGCAACATTTAAAAATTGTATTAAAAAACCCCAAAAAACATAACAACAACAACAAAAATAAAAGAGTTCTAGAATTCAGGGCTAGGGCAGATTTTAGAAATGACCTCATCCAACCCTCTCCTTTTTCTTTTTACACAAATATGTAAGACTAGGTTAAGGTCCTCATTCATTTATCCCATGTATAGAGTACTCCAGGTATGTGCAGCTGTGCTAGTGCTGTGTGACAGTGCTACTCAAAGTGCGATCCTGGACTGGTACCCGGTCTGTGACCAGAGGATGCGGAAATGGAGGATAAGCCACTTTTAGGGCAATTTGATATCGAAGTACGTGATCATTGGACTTGCAGTCTCTCTTTCTTTTTTAAAAACTAATTCATTTTCATTGTGTTTTACAAAAAGATTAGTACAGGATGGATTGAGGACCACAGAAACAATAACAACTTTTCCTGGGTTGGAAGCATGCGCCCCAGAGAATTACAGCTAATTCAGTCACGTGACCATCAGGGCTGCCCTGCTCCCCTCACTTCCCTCCCATCTCCTTCCCTTCAGAAGCACTCAGACGGTCTCAGAGATTTAAGGAGCCCAGTTTTATTCTATATCCTCCTCCCTGATATGAAAAGAAGATGATTCTTCTTGTGGGCTTCAGCCTTTTGTTTTTCTGTTAAGTACACTCATTGTTATGTCCTGCTCATTCTATCACCCGTTTCCCTTTTTCTTACTTTCGAAGGCTTGGCCTCTTTCTCATTCACACTGGATTTTCCAGTTATTTTCTGCCTTTAATTTTCATCTCTGTGTCTTTCCCCTGCCTCTGCCCATTGGGTTCCCTCCGGATGGGCCTGTGCTGGACCCAGTGCCTGCGGAGTGTAAGACTTCACTGTTTGCTTATTTTTTTCTCTTCACAGACAAGGACGTGCTGTGTAACCAAGTGACCCAGATCTCCCAGGAGCAGATAGTGGTGAGTGGCAGTGAGGTGACACTACAATGCATTTTCCAAACCACATACTTAGATCCAGACTTATACTGGTACCAAATAAGACCAGGTCGTTCCTTCTAGTTTGTCCTGCACAGGAATAACATTAAATCCCATGATGCAGCTCTTGCTCGGGGTAGATTTTCCGTGCAGCACAGCCTGACCCACAAAACCTTCCACTTGGTGATCTCCTCAGTGAGGCCTGAAGACGGTGCCACTTACTACTGTGGCTTGCACTCCCACGGTGTTGCAGGTGTCCGGGAAGTCTGCACACAAACCCCTGGGCACAGCCTGGCAGAGCTGCCTCTCTGGATAGCTCATGTCCTTGGACACAGCATCCTTCTTCCCTGTCATTCTGTGGTCCAGTCTGGCCTTTAGAGGTGCCCTAACATGTCTTCCAGATAAGAAAAGGCCTGGTCACATCCAGGGGAGCACCCTGGCTTCCGATGGAGCAGACATCTCCCCACTTCTGACACAGAGGGCCCTGGCTGCCCGAGTGCCCGTGGTGGGGAAGGGAGACTGCACGTCTGAGAGACTCTGGTGCCCAGGTCGTGCCTGATACAGAGCAGGGCTTGACAAGGATGTGCTGCATGCGCTGGGAGCGTATCAGGATGCGGCTGGTTAAGGGCCAACTTCAGGAGAGCCTTTCGGAAGTGTCTTTATTTTAGTCTCCATCATTCATCCATTGCTGTGAATTGGCCTGTTTCCTTTTAAGACTCAAATTGGACACAAAGTTACTTACTTTAAAAAATTTCCCTGGTTTACCTTTCATTTGCATCTTCTTGTACAGCCACCTTATTTCTCCTGGATTCTCTTTGGCACCTCCATTTTACTTACTGGGTTTGGAGAACATTTTTCTTTCACTGAAGAGCACTGAGATATTCCCAGAAAGCTGTCTGTGAAAACCAGAATCCCAGCTTCAAAGGCCCTGAGTTTGGAGCTCAGTGGTATCCCCAGGGGAGAGAATTACCTCCAGGGGAAACCAACAATGTGATGTCAAAAATAGATATACCCTCGGCCCTGGGATTCCATCCCTCCTTCCTCTACTTCTGTGGGTGTCTCTTCCTTAAAACAACTATTAGAGTTATTAGATGTAATCTTAGAAATAGTAGAAGCCTTAGACGGTATTTTATAGGGAAAGCACTGAAGCCCAGAGAAGTGAGGGACATTTGGAAGGTCGCTGATCTGGTTAATGACAGAGCCAGGGGTGTGGGGCTGCACTTCTGGGGGCTCCCTTGCAGCTGCACCCTAGGAGGTTGTATCAGTAGGTGGCTTGGGCAGCAGTATATCTGGGCTTCAACACAGGCAGGTGGAAAGCAGTCGCTATAGAGAGGGATGGAAAAGACACGCGTGAGGGAGCCAAAGGATCAGGCCAAATGACTCAGCCTCCGGGGCTTCTGTTCTGCCACCTACTGAGCGTGTGTACTAATCTCCTGGAGACTCCTTTGGGGTCACATGAGATTCTACACGTGAAAGCTCTGGAAAACTATAATCCACGATAGCATGGTTTCCACACCAGAAGGCAGCCGCAATCCCCGATAGCTCCTGCCTTAAATCTTTTCAGGAGCATCCTTTTGGTGGAAGAAATTCATGGTTCTTTAAAATACTAGGATGCCTTTCGCTGATGATCAAAGTAGGCCAGAGGGTGGCTCATTCATATGCTATGTATAGGACTATCCTGAAGTTCAGCCTAGCTGAACTTCAAAACAAGCCCTCTTCCCTGTCTCAGGGACGTGCTGTGCTCTTGTAGAAGGAACTTGGGGCTGGCACTCCTGATAACTTTGTTCTGCTCCCAGAAATATCGCTGCCTCTCTGAATAACCTTGAACAAGGTACATACCTTTTCTGGGGGACATATTTTTTTCCATCTGAAAAATGAGGATGTGTTGTTTTGTTCTTAGCAACTTCAGAGATACATTCTTAAGAATGGCCCAAGGTAACAGATGGGAATGTTTTGGAAACAGGCATTCTTGATGCACATGAGGTGAAGATGTGTGGAATCTTTTAATAGTTTTCCCCTGGATGGACCTGGCTTATCCACCTAGATTGTCCTAAACTCATTGACTCAGAATGCCACTGCCTCCTTTCTTTGGTTTGGGTTGTGAGGACGTGCCATGGGAGTCTGCAGATGGCAAAGATGGGGCAGTTGTGGATGAACGTTGCTCTTTCACTTGTAACCTCATGAGCCCCCGCCTGACAGCCCACATAGGTGCTGAGGAACCCACAGTGCTTGGTTGCTAGACTTTTGCTACCTGGGTTTGTGCACCCGGAAAAAGCTGGCCTTGCTGAGGTGGGAGGAGCAGAGCTCAGAGGCCACATCAGGGACGCTGATGTTGTTGGAGTAGCAGGAAACCCAGGGGTGGGTCCCCGAGGCAGGAGCCTGCAGGCTGGGGGCCCAGGAAGCTGTGGTGTGACCTATAAACTCAGTGTGGTTTTTGTCTGACTACCAGTGAATTCACAGCTCCCCTTACCCCCTGCGATGGTCCGCAATGAAGAAAGCCAGAAGCAAGGCACACACAATGCACTTTAATACATGCAATAGAGACAAAGAAGAATGGCAGAAAACCATCAATACCAAAGGTCCAGTGCCTTCAAACTTCCTGGGCATGGATGGGCAGGCAGGGGGTCATGAAGACACTGTTCTTACAGGGGAAATCTCGGGGTCTCATTCCTGTCCCTCCCTCCCAGAACACTTGCACAATGAGTTGCTTGAAAGCAAGACCCACGTCTTACGTATTTTTGCACCCTCAGTACAGTGCCTAGAACTTGGAGTAATTCATGTTCGTTAAATCAATTAATAGAGAGAAACCCATTTCCTCTGCATTTTACTCTGATCTCTGCTAATAACTCTGAGAGTATTTAGATGAGATTGGAGAAACCCCATTGCCTGGGCAGAGAGTGTTAGGAAGTCAAATGTAGTTTTGTTTGTCAAATACTAGGAAAAGCAGAAAGTGCCTTTGTGGATGAGAACGCTAGTTTGGGGCAAACCTAGTGCTGGGTTGAGCAGAGCCTTTTATGTTTCGGAAGAAGCCCAGGATCTATTTTCCTCTTGGAGAATGGAGCTAGGAACCCGATGGCTCCTGCTTTCTACTTCTGGAGGCAAAGAAAGTCAAAGGAACAAAACACCATTTTCAAAGTGTGTCAGTTGTAGGAAAAAAAATGTGTCCTATATACCTTCATATCTCTATATCCTTTTATAAAGCAACATGTAAAACAGTTGGGACCATAAGCCCCCACTCTCCAGGACTTCTGTCTTTCATCAGGCTGAAGGATAAGCTGGGTTTGTTGCCTTTAAAGGAAAACTGGTTTGGGAAACAGCCATTTAAGCAAGGCTGGGACAGGTCAACTTAAACCACCAGGAAGTTGAAAGCCTAGGAGATAGCACCTCTGTAGGCGTTTGATTTCTTTCAGGGCGTGTAGCCTTCTCATGCCGGTCAGCCTGCAAGTGAAGGAAAATTGTCAGGGTTATAGAATCATAGACTGTCAGTGCTGGAAGGAATCATAGCATGGCCAGTACTTGCTGTGGTTGTACCGTTGCAGACATCACTAATATATCCTGGCACATTTCCCTTCTACACATGGTGATAGTTCAGCTAGTCACTATCAGTTTATCTATGTTGGCACAAGTCATAAAACCCATCTGCTCTCCTTTAGTTCTTCTTTGCTCCTTTGTTTTACAGATGTGATAACCCAGGCCCAGAGAGGTGAAGCAACCTGGCCTAGGTAACATAGTGAGTTAGTGACATAGGCAAACCTAAGCCCCGGGTCAAATTTCATGTCTAAGATAACCAGAAGAAGCAATGCAAGTAAAAGGCAAATAATTCACATCTCATCCTCAACTTTGCATGCATCCTGAGTGGCTAGTAGTGAGCTGTTCACTAAGGATGGGAGCATAGGTTCATCCCAGAGATAGGCTGGTCTACACATTGAGTCCTATGATTAAGGATCGAGAGCTGACATCCCCTTTGTCTGGGCAAAGATAAGTTCTGCTCCCCCTGAATATTCTTCAAGTGAAGCTTTACTGACGGCCTTGCAAAAAGCCCATGGTCCCTTGGCCATATAAATAAAATTAGCAGTAAAGAAAAAGATTTCTCCTGTTTAGGTCCAATTTTTTTGGCTCCTGAGTTTGAGGTGAGGATTATTGGCTGGTATTATATTATATTACATGAATTTTGAGTCTGGCTTGAAATAAAAGGCTAACAGGAGATGTGATGTTATGCTGAGTATCTGAAAAGGTCCACCTTAGTAAATCATAATATGTCTCTATGTGTTTTTCCTTTCTCAATGCTTCTTACCATTCCTAAACTCCTTTCCTCCATGTGCAGCATAGTTTGGGTGGAGGTAGGAATAAGAAGCAGCTAGTTCTTACCTTAAAAGAAAAATAACTTGGCAGTCAAGAGAAAATTGATGGCAACACTCTTGGCAAACAGCATTCGGAGCCCCAGCACTGCAAGGGACATCATGTTCACCTTCCCGGCTTGCACTGCAATTGAATGAGAATGAAGATGGTGGCTTCAGCAAGAGACTAAATTTCCTTCCAGAAATTGGACCCACAGCACCGAAACCAGCCTGCCCTGAATCACCATCATTCTTCCTGGTCTGAAGCCCAGCTTGGTGCCAGATAGCCTTCAGAGACCTAAGGCTGCTATTCACATCCAGTAAGGCAAGCTTTGGAAAAACCCATGCTTGCAGCCAGGCAAACTCTGCTTAGAGAGTCAGAGGGAATCAACTGGGCTCAGGTATGGTTTTTGTTTTCTTTTGAAATAGAATGATTTTGGGCCCCATCTGACAATGACAGAGTTTGCTTTAACCTCAATTCTGAAGTTGGCCCTTTGGTTTCAACTAACCTTGGGGCTCATAGCAGGTCTCTGGAGTTTGAGTTTGATTGATGTTTTCAGGTTCCTTTGGCTTTGGATTTTCTGGAACAAACAGCAGTGGTCAGGGTTACAATGATAACCGAGAGGCTTAAGGTATTTCAGGTTTTAAAACTGGATTTCAGGTTTTACTTACTTAGACTTTAAGTAAGTAAACTAAGGACCAGAGAAGTGACTTGGTTAAGGTCCTTTAGCTATTTGCACAGTCAACATACTTCCTGTCCTGAGACTTTTTTCCATTGTACCATGAGGCCCACATGCAGGTATGCCTCTAATTTGTAAGAACAACTAGAATAATTAACACCATGATAAGCTGGACTGCCCTTTGTTATGGCATTCACACTAGATTAGACCTCACATGAATTTTCAACCCTAGAGTCTTTAGGATGAAGGAGACAGGGGTTGGTGAAGAGGAGAGATGGGGATGAAATAAGATGTGCTTTATCTTAGATTCCAGTGCAGAGATGCAGAGAGTTTAATTCCTAGTCAATGATGGGAATTCGCCTAAGTCTTGAGTCTGAGCCTAAGTCTTGTTTCCAGCATGACGCCATGTTGAGAGTGATCTGTCAAGAGTTTACAACTCTAACTTCTCTTTCCCTTGACTTTTCTTCCCCACAATCGCAGCCCCTTCAGGCCAGATAGGACCTACCTGAAGTATTTTTCTTTGGTTTGAAGTCAGTAGAGCGCCAGGTTTGTTTGTTATGTTGAACTGAACATGTCACTGAATCTGGATCTCCATACTGACCAAGCTTGACGGCACTGTACCTCCCACCGGGAGAGATGACGATAGCAGGGTCATATTCTCTTATTATCTTGGATGATTCCAGACTTATAGTTACATCTTTGGGGTAGAACTCCTTCACCAGACAAGTGACGTACGTCCCGTTTTTCATGACAAAAACGGATGGGTTGGCAACAGCCTGAATTTCTGCAAATATAATCAATTTATTTTGTGAGATGATTATCCATGTGTGGGAGTTAAACCATGATGTTTTCCTCAATTCCTCTGGGGCCAAACACTACAATCCAGACTTTCCTGCATCCTGTTAGTGACCTGAGCTTGTTAGCACCTCTATGAAAGGATGGCTAAGAGAAGTAGACATGAAATGCAGCAGTTTGACTTCTAGTTAGGAGCTGCTAAGAGATATATGGCTGGGAGCAGAGATAGAAAATGACAAATACAAAGAAGTGTATTTTGAGTCTTTTGAGTTTCAAATATTTATGTTTTATTAAACAATCCTCTGGACAATCTAGTTAGGCTGAAAATCTCTCTGAATCAGTTGGTTTATTTTAAATGCATGAGCCCTTGGAATGAGATCAGGGCAAGGTCTGAGAAGGACTATATAACT
Organism: Neophocaena asiaeorientalis asiaeorientalis; assembly: GCF_003031525.2. Lineage (NCBI taxonomy): Eukaryota > Metazoa > Chordata > Mammalia > Artiodactyla > Phocoenidae > Neophocaena > Neophocaena asiaeorientalis. Next base: position 182,043 of record NW_020172816.1, on the reverse strand, counting down.
GGTTCCAACACTCTGCGGATGGAGGTGTTTGTGTCACTTCAGGGTGTCATCCCCAGTTTTTGGACTGGAAGGGATCTGCTAAAGTTAAGTGGTCCATCTCTCTGCCTTCAGGTGAATTCTTATGTAAGGGACCACCCTACAGTTTCTTTTGAGTCTTTAATCAGAGAATTACAGCTATCATTCTCAGAAGTCCTCAGGAACATAAAACTAGTTTAAGCCTATTTCTTCTTGTTTTGTTCTAAGTGGAGCTGTGGAACACTGGTTACAATAATTGGGTCTCCTCCTGGCCTTCTCTCCTTTCATGCCTCATTATCTGCTACTCTGTATATGCATCTTTTTCTTTCCTTAAAACCAGAGTGGGGTTGGGGATTTTTCAAAGGGCTCTTCTGGAACGTGGAAGGAGAAAACCTTCATTGTTTTGTTTCACGGCATAGCTGAAGCCACTGATAATAGACACCGATAACCCCAGCAGTAACGGCTTGGAAACCACACGTTCTGCTCAGTCACCTCCCTCCAGAACTGTGGCATTTCTCTCTTATGATACTGACTTTGGTGAGATGGATTCCAGTTGATTTTCTAGGGAGCTTGAAAATGAGTTATAGAGAAAGGAAACTAGTCCATTATAAAGCAAAACCAAAATAACCCTATCTCCTTCGTTACTTAAGAGTGTGACCCAATCGTAGTCTGATTTAGTTGGATAATTAAGCCTTGCTTGGGATTTAAAAACCTAATTTCAAAGGCAGTTGCTAATGATCACTTTGGGCTGGAGAGACCTGGCTTGAATAATTTGAATAATGTGATATAATCAACAAGACAGATGTCTGAAGAAGGTCATACACTCAGGATATTGTGCTCTGAATCTGTTACTCAGCATTTCAGATACAGCATAATGCATTGGTTTGGTAAAACATTTTTCTCAGATCCTCTTTCTCAATTAATGTCTATCCGTTCAAAACAATTGTTTGAAAGTAAAGTGTTTAACCCATTCTTTGGTGTCATGGTAACTAAAGAAAAGGCTATCTGACTGAATTGAACCTTTTTTAAAAAGTGGGATGCAGGGCTTCCCTGGTGGCGCAGTGGTTGAGAGTCTGCCTGCCAATGCAGGGGACACGGGTTCGTGCCCCGGTCTGGGAAGATCCCACATGCCGTGGAGTGGCTAGGCCCGTGAGCCATGGCCACTGAGCTTGCGTGTCTGGAGCCTGTGCTCCGCAACAGGAGAGGCCACAACAGTGAGAGGCCCGCATACCACAAAAAAATAAAAAATAAAAATTGGATGCATACAATATAGTTGCCCTATGTAACCTAGTCTATTTTATATTAGACCTAAACCAAAATTTGAAGTTGTATAAAATTTGCACTACATTGTAGTCTAAAATTTAAAGATGTAATCACTTATCTTTTGAGAATTTCCAGGCTTTCTCCTTGGTCCACAAACATAATTACATTTCAGCATGTATTGCAAAGTGCTATTTATTTGGGCAATTGTTATTTTATTTTCAGACTTTCTCTTTTTATGAGTACCCATCTAATGCTAAGGTTATGTGCTGGTAAACAATACAAAAAGAAGTGTATACCTTTCCTGAACAGTTTTTCTTAATTTATAAACTTAGAAGTCATCTATGTTCTAGATTCTCATAGAGTGTCTTACTGGTTCCCCAAGCATCGCAACATGGATAACAAATGTCACTCACAGTTTCAAAGGTCTCTGCCAATATGGGATTTAACTTGAACACAAATCAGGTAAGTTTGCTCTACCTGATTACTCTGACCAGGTTGACCATTTCTCTCCTAAATCTTCCAGCTGCCGGACATTTTACAGGTGGCAACAAGTCATTCACACTAGTCAGCTTAGCTAAAGGGATGCCTAGGGATGAAGCAACCACCTTGGAGAATTTGGGCCTCTGCCCCTCCTCCACCTGATGCTCCAACTATTAGTATAATTCTTCTAGATTTCTTTGTGCTTTCTGGGCTGCTCTGAAGATTTCAGAAATAAGTTTTTGTTTTTTTTAAGTAAAAATAATTACAGAGCTACTTCAGCTACTCAGCCTAATATCTTTACTGTGGCCCACTCCATCTGTACTACTCCATCTCCTAGTTATACTTTTTCATGTAATGCAAACTGGATGGCAACCCTAGTCCCAGGAGTCAATTCCTCCCTAGAAATGTATGGAAAAAAATCAACTCACGGGGCTCCACGAAGAGTTTGGTGCCAGCTCCAGAAAACATCTGTCAGGTGTCCCAGGAGCACATTGCGATGCTGCCTCACAGGTAACCAGCCTGGGGCTGGCCCTGGGGCCTGGGCTAGAACATCTGTATCCTGCCTCTCCAGCCTGGGTCCCAGCCTAGAGACCCCACCAGTCAGAGAGCTACAAAGCTGCCCTTTATTAGATCAGGGGTCAAACTCATAGAGTCTCAGTTCCCTTTGAAGCTAATAATAGTTTAACTGCTGGGTAAGGAGGTGAGCATGAAATCCCCAGCCAAGAAGCACTGGGACAGGGGACAGGGCTGAGACAGAGCAAGAGAAGAGGGTGACAGGTGACCAAGAGCTGCCTTCAGGATGGAAAATTTAACATCCCGTTTATTGGGAGGGCTCTCCAATAAGAACACATTAGCTTGGGAGTAGGGATGGGGCACTGAATATTGACATTTCTTGTAATGAATGTTAGGCCGAGGAGGGTTTAGACACAGATCTTGTTCTCATATTCCGGTCCTTCTCTTGGGTCACAGTCCACCTTTTTGATTAGAAACCTAATTTCTTCCCCATCACTCAGACTGAGTCTCACAATAACAACAAACCTACTTTCTAATTCCCTGAGTCCATGGAAAGGCTTTCTAAGGACGTGAGGGTTGAACAAGAAATTGGTAGCTGACAGGGGAGCCCAGTGGTGCTACGTGTCATGGATACAGGTCAGAGAAGCCAGCGCTTGCTTTGGATTGCTTATTTTTGTTTTATAATTTCTCTTGAGCCTGGATCTAGATACAAGCCTCAGGAGGACAGAGTAATCGTGTGAAATAGAACTTAAGGATGATTACTCTGTCTTATCACCCAAAAATCAAGAGTCTAGGGCTAGAGCTAGGCAAAGGGAAGGATGGTTGTATAGGGCCATTATATGTTGTCAAAACTTTAAGGATTGGGGGTTTGATTTGAAATTCTCAGCCCCCCTACCTGAGCTTCATATCATCATATTACACTCGATCACTGCAGGAAGAGAAAACCAGAGAAGCAATTGGGGTATCCCTGGAGAGCTCAGGTCAGCATCTCGACAGAGGGGCTAAGCATCAGTTTCATCTCTGAAGACTTCCAAAGGCACAGCCTCAGAGATTTGATTCTAACACGGCAGATAACTCTGAATCTCAAGTGGAAATGATTTAAAGGGAAAATGAAACACAACACCTTTTGCTCAGATGCGATTTGCCCAACATCAATCAGACTGCAATCAGTTACAACGTGATTCTGTTTCTTTCCTTCTTTTCATTGCTCTAGTCTCCTTTCAAAGATAAGAAAACTCACCAAATTCCACTATTTCCCTGGAAGCAAGGGGCAATCAAGTATGCCTGTAAGTTTATATTACCCTCTGAGAGACAGAGACCCCGTTGACACTACCAGTCCCTTTCAGGACTGTCAGATCGCCTCCCCACATTCATGTATATTTCCCCACTTTTTATTTCCTCTGAAATAAACAAAATCAGAATCTAACCAATGCCCCATTGGTTTTGGCATTTTGGGAAGCATCTGAAAGACTGCTGTTCTCTGGACTGCTCCCAGTGACTGACTGTTGGCAGCTACCCAGACTACCTGAATATGACCCCTGGATTTCCAAACACTGGAACAGACTGCCAGTGGACAATATCTCTAGGAGAGCACCACTACTTCGCTATTGTCTTGAAGTTGGGGGCTGTTTCTACTTTGGATGTGGGCTCCTGAACCTTTACAGAATCCTCAGATTCAGGGCTAACAAGGGAGGTGTGCACATTACGGTTCTCGGCAGACCCAGACAAGGATGGGACCTTGGAGAACATTTAGTGTGAGCCAGGCAAGATGATTTAATGCAAGTTCTCAGCAAAAAAGAGACAAGGGCAGATTGGCTTTTATCGTCTGAGGCAGAGAAGGCTATTTTGATCTAACTCCTTCTTTTATAATATTTTTCTTCTTTCTAGCCCTCCCTCTTCCTACGCTGTGACCATGACTCTTTTTCCTCATAAACAGTGGATTCTCCTTATCTAGAACTTGCCTTTTCCCTGGTCCCAGTCCCTGACCAGAGGGCCAGAAGCCTGACCAAGGGCTTTATTTAAGCAGTTGTAGAAGACTTATCAATAGTAATCCTCAGAACAGAGTTTCCAAGCATACGTAGAATATTTTCTTAAGAGAAACCTAGTGAATTTGTCCTCCAGTTTCCCCCTGGCTCTTTGTAACAACAACAATGGATTTCCCATTTAGAACCTCCTAACTTCTCAAGAAGTTGCGTTTATTCAGGACTATGCCACAACTCCAAGGGAATATACACACTGAATAAAATGCATAACTTACTCGGTTCCACGATGAGTTGAGTCCCGTTTCCAAAGGTGAGTTGTGCTGTCAGCACACCATTTCAGACATCATGACCAAAAACCTTACTACCTATTTGCCCCCTGCCTAGTGCTTTTGTTTGGAAGGGGGTGGGTTAGCTAGAGTCATAGAATTTTGCAAGGGTTTCTGAGATCTAAGCATTTCATGTTGGCAGCTTCTTTGATGTGTGTTATCTTCTGAGTGTTGACATTGAGGGACGTCCCTATGTTTACTGCTATTACCTCCTCAAACCTGTCATCTCTTACCCCCAGATCTTGCTTCAGGATCACATTTTCACAGGGAAAAAGGAATTAACTGTCAAATGGCTATTGTCAGCAGAAACATAACATAACATATTGTAAGCAGAAACTTGAACTGTAAGGTTCAAGTCAATCAGAAAGGACTATGCCTCAGTTAGAGGTGGAAGGACATGATGGCTGGACCAAGAGCCATTGAAGAAAAAGACTTGGAGTCTATTAAAAGGATGCTAATACTCATAGATGACTACCATTTCTATAAGTACTTTACTACTTACAAATGGCTTGTGCTTACACTACCTCAAAAAATACTACTGTAACAAACTCCATGAGATGATATTATTAGATCTATCTTACAGAGGAAGTCACTGGAGCTAAGGGTGGTTAAGATAGTGGCTGAGCTGGGCCTGACTCTCATGTCTCCAGACCCCAGATTCCATTCATTGAACCAGAGTAATAGATGACAGGACTGAAAGGAGCCTCAGCTGTCACTTGTCAAAACCCCTGAAGTCACACAAAGTCTAAGTAATGGACATACTACTAGTAATGGACACAGCATCTTTTTTCATTAAATCCCAGAATTCCCACTGGGTCATAAGACATTCACATCATTGGACTTCCTCTCTTTTCCTACTATATTGTCCCTTAGAATTGGTCTGGATGATAACCAGGATCTTAGTGTGCTAAAGCTGGAAGACACCTGGGAAATCATTTGTACCAGCTAGAGGGAAACTCGAGTTCAGTGAAGTCACAGAGCTCGTCAAAGAGGATTGGAACTCAGTCTTTGAACTCTTGGTCTAACATGCTCACCACTGCACCTCATATTTACTAGATGTGCTGTAGTACAGGTCTGGTCATTGCCCAGATCTGTAAATGGTGAATGCACGGGTATTAAGTAAGCTGTTTCACTAAGGCTAGTCAGGTAGAGGGAAGGCCACAAAAACTCTCCTGGATGGAGAGTGGACCAAGAAGACTACTGCAGCATGTACCCACCCTGGATTGTATCAGAAACTCAGTCCCTGCCCCTCAAACCATCCCTTGCTAAATTGCCTGCTGGAGGGATTTTCAACAACCTAAGAAGTGTTTCCCAAGCTGATGAGTTGGGAAAATATTTAACAAAGATAATTGCCAAACACAGTGGTCAAAAGAAGAAAAACAACGAGTCACTTACTTGGTTCAACGTTCAGATAGGTTCCTTTGCCGAATATCAGTAGATCATACACAGCTGATTAACCCAGTCTAAAAACTGCCTTTCTTTTTTCTTACCACAACCCTGCCCCCAGTTGCCAAGTCATGTGATAGTCATTGGATGGGATTTTCTGTCTCATCTGCTTAACCTCTTTTCTCCTCAGTCTTGGGGGCTACCCTTCAGAACAAAGCAGGAGGTGGTTCCTGGGTCAAATAGAAATCTAGGCTTTTGCCACGTGTCACAATCTGAATTTGTGCTCTGAACGACAGAGGTTGGAAAAGAGTTTCTTAGATCAGGAGCAAAGGAAGGTAGACTGTTGATCATAGAGTGGGTGATTGTCAACCCTTGGCTACACTTAGGTGGGGCAAGATCTAGTGAGTGACAGGCCCCACTCAGAACCTTTTAGGAGAACTCCATTTCATATCCAGTCAGAGCTTTACATCATTGACAGGCACTGTGCAGCAGCCAGACTTAGTATAAAATAGAACTAGAGTTTTTGGAACATTTTAATAACGTGTTCATGAACTTCAAATTTGAGCAAGCTTCAATGGCATACTTACACTTAGAAGGGACAGTTAGATTAGCCTCTGTCATATGTAAAAATCAGTGTCTGTGAGATTGCTTGTATGTCACTCACAAAATACAGGGAGAAAAAGTGCATTTTCAGATCAGTTTACAGCCCATACAGGATTGCATATCATACTTTGAGAACCACTAAAATGCAGAGTGCTTCTCAGCTGCAGTGAAGTAGGGAGATGTCAGATAACCTGAAATCGAGTTCAACTCAGTTTCTTACTAAGTGTGTAATCTTGGCCAAGTTCCTTAAGGTCACTGAGCTTCATTTGCCTCCTTTATAAAACAAGGATACCGTCTTCTGTATTGGGAGGTTGTAAGAGTAAATGAAAGGGTGTATATATAAAGCATTCTGTAAATGCTCAGTGTAAGTACAGTGTTTATTGGTGTTAGAGTAAAAAGTGTTACTTGAAGCAGGAGCATGTAATTTCACTAAGCTCAGAGCTCCCTGGGACAGGGTTGTAGGGAGAGATTGCTGAGGGAGGAGAGAATCCTGTTTCTTTGGTGTTTGGGATAAAAGTGCCCACTTCTTAAAGCTGAGGGTGAGGATTGGAATCCAGGTTTCTGTCTCCCTTGGTCTCTTCCCAAGGTCAAGTGTGACTGCCATTCCCTTGTCTAACCTTCCCTCTAGAATCCAAAAGCCCAAGTCCTTACAGTGACTTAGAAGCCATCCTTTCTCCATTACCAACCTGACCTCATACAAAAATTCTCTCCAGGTCACTCACTCTCCTCCAGCCACCAGGCCTCCTTGGTATCCTTCACACACCCCAGGCAGTGCTTGTGTTCCCTCTGCCTGGAAATGCTCTTCCTCCAGAAACCTGCATGGCTCCCTCTGTAACCCCCTCGGGTCTCTGCTCAAATGTCCCTTTTCCAATGAGGCCTTCTGTGACCCCTCTGTTAAAAGTTGCACACTGCCCCCTCCCACTAATACTCTATTCCTCTTCCCTGCTTTGTTTTCCTTCACAGGGCTTATTACCACCTAAACTACTATATATATATATATTTTTTGAATTTTATTTTATTTCTCTGTAACCCCCTCGGGTCTCTGCTCAAATGTCCCTTTTCCAATGAGGCCTTCTGTGACCCCTCTGTTAAAAGTTGCACACTGCCCCCTCCCACTAATACTCTATTCCTCTTCCCTGCTTTGTTTTCCTTCACAGGGCTTATTACCACCTAAACTACTATATATATATATATTTTTTTGAATTTTATTTTATTTCTCTTTTTATATAGCAGATTCTTGTTAGTTATCCATTTTATACATATTAGTGTATATATGTCAATCCCAATCTCCCTGTTCATCCCACTACCACCCCCCCACCCGCCTGCCACTTTTCCCCCTTGGTGTCCATACATTTGTTCTCTACATCTGTGTCTCTATTTCTGCCCTGCAAACCGGTTCATCTGTACCATTTTTCTAGGTTCCACATATATGCGTTAATATATGATGTTTGTTTTTCTCTTTCTGACTTACCTCACTCTGTATGACAGTCTCTAGATCCATTCATGTCTCTACAAATGACCCAATTTCGTTCCTTTTTATGGCTGAGTAATATTCCATTCATATATATGTACCACATCTTCTTTATCCATTCGTCTGTTGATGGGCATTTAGGTTGCTTCCATGTCCTTGGCTATTGTAAATAGAGCTGCAATGAACATTGGGGTGCATGTGTCTTTTTGAATTATATAATTTTCTCTGGGTATATGCCCAGGAGTGGGATTGCTGGGTCATATGGTAGTTCTATTTGTAGTTTTTTAAGAAACCTCCATACTGTTCTCCATAGTGGCTGTATCAATTTACATTCCCACCAACAGTGCTAGAGGGTTCCCTTTTCTCCACACCCTCTCCAGCATTTGTTGTAGATTTTCTGATGATACCCATTCTAACTGGTGAGGTGATACCTCATTGTAGCTAAACTACTATATATTTTATATAGTGAGGTTACCATCTGTCTTACAGTCGTAGTTACACTACACTGTAAGCTCCAGTAAGGCATGGGTTTCTGTCTGTTTTATTCATGCTGATTCCCCAGCACCTAGAAGAGTGCCTGGCGTATAGTGACACTGACTTGTCACAGGTTGCAGAGCTGAGATCAGGCTTGGCTCTGGAGGTGCCTAGCTTGCTTACATTTCTATTTCCTTCTGCCTTAAACCACCATTGACTTGTCCTCTCATTCATTCATTCATTTGTTCATTCATTCAACAAACATTTACTTAGTGCCTTCAAGTATTCATGGAAATGGTAAGGCACAACTCAGAACCCTTGCCTTCAGGGGACAAGGGAGATAGCTGATAAGTGAGCATTCAAAGTTTCAGGTGGAGGTGAGGGCTATACAAAGTGAAGCAGGGTAAGGGGACTGTTGAAGACAGGGGTGGTTGAGGAAGGCCTCATTAGACGTGACATTTGAGTAGAGACCTGGAGAAGGTGAGGGAGAAAGCTAGGTGAGTCTCAGGGAGAAAATGGTTCCAGGCAGAGGGAAGGGCAGGTCAAGGCTCTGTTCTGGGAGAGGCTCATCATGAGTGAGAGAGAAGGAATGCCAAAGATGGGAATGGGAAAGCTATCTCTTGGCGTTTTAGAAACATGTTGATGATCCCAGGATTTTTTCTTGGGGGAAAGGGTGATGCTCTGATCATTGTCTGAACCTTTCTGTTTTTCTTGATGTGCAGGCTCAGTTCATTCATTTTCAAGAAAATGCCTGACAACTACCCAAATTCGATTAACCATGGTTTCCCTGCCAGTCATTCTGTTCAGCAAAATGGTGTTTCATGGAAAAAGTAGCCAGTTCAGCCTGTAACTCAAACAATTGCACAAATATTTTCCCTGGAGATAATATAATAATTTGGAATGCAACAGAAGTGCTTTATGTATACTTCCACTTTTGTCACACAGAATACTAAAAAGACATATACTCAAGAGTGGAGATTTAATAAAATTAATACTTTTACTGCTTTTTCAATGTTATGGACTGAACTGTGTCCTCCCCAAATCCATATGTTGAAGTCCTTACCCACAGTACCTCAAAATGTATCCTCTTTTTGGAGATAGGGCCTTTAAAGATAAGGTGTAATGGGGCCATTTGGACTGGATTAGAGTGGACCCTAATCCAGTCTAACTGGTGTGCTTATGAGAAGAAGAAATTTGGGCACACAAAGAGAAGAGACACAAAGGATTTGCATGCACAGAGGAAAGTCCATATGAGGACACAGAGAGAAGGTGGTCATCTCCAAGCCATGGAGGGAGGGATAAGGAGAAACCGACTCTGTGGACACATTGATCCTGGATTTCTAGCTTCAGAACTGTAAGAAAATAAGTTTCTGTTGCTTAAGCCACCTGGTCCGTGTTATTTTGTTATGGCAGCCTTAGCCAACTCATATAGTCAATAACATTTTTAGGTGAAACTGACTTTTTTCCCCCCTTGCAAATATAGAAATGAAGGATATATTGACCACTGATACAGAATTGAGGCCTCTGCCTTGATTCATGATGAGGAACCAGGAGCTTTATCCACCATTGCTTTTAGGGCAATGTCAACACAAAGAAAAAGGCAAATATTCTTTTGATATTATTATGGAACTAGTTCTGACATCACAGACTCCCTGAAAATGTCTTTGTGTCCTTAGTGGGCCATGGACCATCCTTTGAAAACCACTGTCCTAATCTATGTGGTTTGTGCTGCCAAAGATGCGATGGCAGCAGTCAACCCAGGCTTTCTCTACTGCTTGACCACTCTCTTCTTGTTTGCTAGTGATTAGCAGATCAATTATATCATATGCTTTGACTGATAGATGAATAAGTGGTCAGAAGCCATTGTGAGCAGTAATTTTCCAATTCCTTAAAAAAGATGAAATTGTCCTAAATACTTTGGTGGACTCTCTAGAGTCAAAGTCCATGGACCTTTATGTCCTCTGCCTGTGGTTTGTTCTCCTTGGTGGTACTCAGTGTCTCAGATGCTGGATCCATGAAGATGGTGCTTTGGGGACAGTGGGAGGGCTCAGCGAAGGCCCAGAGTCTGACTGTATTATGTTCAGTATCCAAACTATATTTCTGCAGCAAAACTTCAACCTTTCCATTAAAAATAATATTTCTCGTTTAAGTGACAGATAGTTAGGATGGTGACTTGAATTTTTGGCAAAATACTAAAGGGGAGGAATAGATCGACTTGGCTTTCGTGGTTAATGGATCAAACAATATACTTAGCAACTGGACTGGAATTAAAAAAAGACCAGGCTTTTGAACTGAGGCCTATATAAAGCCCCAAGCATGGGTAAATCTTGTCAAGTTCCCCTCAGTGAGGAGGCCCCCAGCACACTTTGGCTTTTGTCAAAACCTTCTCTTACTTTCTCTGTGATGCTCACCCTGCTGAAGGAGAAGTGAGCTTGCCAATCCACTGACTGGAGTCTTTGGTACGTCTGTAGAAGTCTGGCTCTGCCCCACCTCCACACAAGTGGAAGGCTGGATTTTGAGCTATTATCATTATTTCAGATCTTGAAAGGCAGTGATTTTAAGGTACACCACTTATGCCTCTCCAGTTCAAGATTGTTCTTGAATAAGAACAATCCAAAACGTGGAAAATCATCACTTGCAGTTTTCTCATTAATTTTACGTATGTAGGCAGTGACAGAGTCCATTGTTGTCTTAGAAATATGTCATATGAACACACAGTTTTAATATCTTTAAATATCCGTGGATTCACGGTTTCTTTGAGCTGAGCAGTATTCGTCAAGAAATCATGCTGATTTTCAAGAAACATATTGTATTTCACTTTTTCACTGCTTAAACTTGCTTGTAGACCTCTTGGCCACTTAATGGGCAAGAAATGAAAACATTAAAAATATTTTTTTATAAAGCTTTTGAAAATATTAGGGAAAAAGAGGTGAATACAATCAATATCTTGGATTCATCATTTAGATTTAACAATCTTTCTTGTTTGTTGATCCTGGGCTTTAGTTTGTTGGAAGATTTTTAATCAGAGTCTCAATTTCAGTGCTTGTGATTGGTTCGTTTGTATTTTCTATTTCTTCCTGGTTCAGTCTGGGAAGGTTGTGCTTTACTAAGAATTTGTCCATTTCTTCCAGGACATTTTATTGGCATGTAGTTGCTTGCAGTAATCTCTCATGCTCCTTTGTATTTCTGCAGTGTCAGTTGTTACTTCTCCTTTTTTATTTCTAATTCTATTTATTTGAGTCTTCTTTTTTTTCTTGATGAGTCTGGCTAATGGTTTATCAATTTTGTTTATCTTCTTAAAGAACCAGCTTTTAGTTTCATTGATCTTTGCTATCGTTTCCTTCATTTCTTTTTCATTTATTTCTGATCTGATTTTTATGATTTCTTTCCTTCTGCTAACTTTGGTAACCCTCATTTTCTACCTTCTAATTGAGGAAGAGTGGGGACTTACTTTATATTATAAAGAATATACTATATACATAAAATATAGTTATGTACATGTAGTTATATGTATGTGTAAAGTTTTCCTCATATATACATATCATAATTTTAAATAATGGAAATGTCACATATGGATATATTCCTTAAAGCAGTTTTTACAATAGGAGAAATGTAGAAGTTGCCCAAATTCTCCATCACACAAGAACTGATTGATCCATAGCAGGTTCCTAAGTACAGTATTAATGTGGCTCATTAAAAATACTGATTACTGGGCTTCCCTGGTGGCGCAGTGGTTGAGAGTCCGCCTGCCGATGCAGGGGACACGGGTTCGTGCCCTGGTCCGGGAAGATCCCACATGCCACGGAGCGGCTGGGCGCGTGAGCCATGGCCGCTGAGCCTGCGTGTCCGAAGCCTGTGCTTCACAACGGGAGAGGCCACAACAGTGAGAGGCCCGCGTACCGCAAAAAAAAAAAAAAAAAAAAAAAAAAATACTGATTACTAAAAGTATCAAATAAAAAAATATGGAATTGATTTTATAATGTTAAAACAGATGAATTGTGTATATGGAGTATGAGTACATATACAGAGTATGTAATAATCTGTACTTTGAAAAGAAAACTGGGAAGCAATATACCCAAATAGTAACTGTAGCTGCTTTTAGGTGTCAGTTGAGTTTTTTTCGACATGGAATATTGTAATGGATTTTAAGGACAAAAGAACTCAGGTCATTGAGTTCTAGATGCCAACCATGCAGACAATCTTCCTAGTGTAGTCGTCCACCTGAACTCACTCTCTGATAAGTATGTTTGTTTCTTGGCTGAATAATGTCAACTACGCAAAACTATTCCTGCTATTAGATTAAGTCACACACATTTAAATTTTATATTTCTATTGGCCACAATTCTGGACCTCTTTCTGAACACAAAAATAGAAGTGCCTGCTTAGAGACTCCAGATTCTCTTTGTCTGATCCACACCGAATCTCCAAACACGGAGAGAACAAACTTCCATCTTTCGTTTTGGGCAGTGTCCTCAAGCTTTGAAAATTCTGCCATGGTTGCTTTAGTCTTTAGCTCATGGCTATTATAACTATTAAATACAATGTTCCCTCTCTCCCACCCCAACCTTAGAAAACCTAAAGCCTCCATCTATTTCCATTGTTCGCTAAATTAGTATGAACTAGTTTCAGGTCATTTCTTGATACCAGGTTTTGAAGGGAATAGAATAGAAGCATATGAGGGATGTGATGGGGAGGAGGGTCCAGGGAAAAGGCCCAGAAAGATGAGAACAAGGAGCCGTGGATGACCTACTTTACAGTTTGCAGAGGGTTGGCAGCTGCAGCCTCCCTTAGCTACTGCCAAGGCTTTGGATCATTCCAGCTACAGTGAAACACTTTTGTTTATTGGTGTGGAAACTGTAGGATTCAAAGATTCTGTACTACATGAATTCTCATATTTTCTTTCAGAGACACTGAGAAAATACACATTTTAATACTGACCTTTACATTTGCTGGGGAGATAATGTTAATATCAATTCAAGTTTTAAATACTCTGAGTCTACAAGAGTATTTTCCCTGGTACTAATGTTTTTGTGTCTTTCCTTATACTTTGTCCATATGCTTCCTATTTTTCTTAGCTTTATGAAGTAGGCAGTCCACAGAAGGGACTATTTTCTTGGGTCACAAAGGTAGTAAAAGAAATCTACAGACTTAGGGGAAGCCAGGGTACAATCTCTTACAGAGAGTTGCAGTACAAGGACGTCCTTGTAAGGTCTGGCACAAACTAGCAATAACATTCTCAGGAGCAGTATCTCCAGCCCCATTGTCCTGCATATGGAGAAAGGAAAGGTCCTTCTGCTCATGGCTTTGAGCGCCCGTCCAGTGTGTGATCACCTCATGGATTCAGAGAGTGAGATGGGTAAGGACAGTGATTTAGGAAGGCATTCTATCAAAGTTTTGGATAGATCTGCAGGCATTCCTATAGTACCTATAGAGTTGTAATAACTACTTTCCAATACTTCACTTAACTTTCAGTCTCTTAAACTTAGTCATGACTCAGGATCCTCAGTTCTCAACAGGAAGCATTAAACCTGTGAAGATACTCAGGAGAAAGTCTCCCAGTCTCTCTCTTTGGGCAGGTGTCAGGTGATTGATGGGATCACAAGTATGGGACTTTCTGAGAAGCTGATTCTCATGCCCTGCCCTGGTGAATGCTTCCTGGGTAGTTGGTGGTTGTGCCCCACATCTATTGTGAACTGGCTCAAAGCCAGCAGCTTTTGTTCTCTGAATAGGAAAGGAACTCAAATGTGGGGTGTCAGGGGGTACAGGAACCACAGAATGTGGATATTCTGGGTCTCTGGTGCCTCATAAGGAAGACATTATTGGGTGGGTGGTGAGAAGACTGAGTCAGCAGTGGACTTGAGCAGTTTCCCAGCACCCAGGTTCCATCCATCCCACCACTTTCCACCTCTATCTTAGAATATGGGCTTTTCCAGGTTTACTAGCCAATGCATATAGTCAGGTCTGATTTCTGGGATCAGTGTGATGGCATCAACAATGCTGAACCAGGAGATCCTCCTCCAGATGTGGTGGAGAACAGATGGCTTGGGGTGTGGAAGCCAAAAAGCAATGGCAAACACTCTATCCAGAGAGAAAGCCAGTGTAGGAAGAAAGTGTCTATTGTTTTTCATCTGTAAATAGAAGCTAAATAATCTTAGTACAAAATTGTCTTCCCTTTACACACTCATTCTACACTGATAGTTGAGTTATTAGTGTATGTAGGGTGGAGTCTCCATTTTCATCACGGAATTCTCCATATGTAGAACCTATGTACAGGAAGCGGGAGAAATATATCCAAATGTAAAAATAGGGTGCATAAAGGCCTCTTTTATACCTAGCTCTTGGATTCTGTGCTGGAGAGAGGGAAAGATTTTACTCTGGAGTCAGATTCATTTACTTTACTTTGAGTCTGAAGACTTGCAAAGACTATGTCTTTGTCCAGTTTATTTTTCAGTAGATTTGATCTAACATAAATGGTAGAATTAGGTGTGGTATCAGAGAACACAAGTAGCCGAGAGAGTTGGAGTTTTTTAAGGTGACAATGTTTCCTTCTTCCACTGAAGGCCTATGGTCTGGACAGCTCCCATCACAGTCCATAGAACTGGTGCACCTGAGCTTCATACATCCATATATCCTGTAGAATCTGAGATTCAGTTCTGGGACTTTCAAGGAGTGGTACGAACATAGCCCACCTTTTCCAATGGCAAATTCCAGTGATACAGTAGCTGGACCTGAATTTAGGTACAAACTTGCAAGTCTTTCTGAGTCAGGCATCTTCAAGTGTTATAGTGTCATGGACTCAGCCCCAAATGTTGCTCTGGTGACAGATCTCTGAGAAAGTGTCCACAAACGGGGAAGGTGGTCCTAACTTTCCAGTCCTACATGGGTTGGGGTAGGACTGAGAAGCAAAAAACCGGAATAGGAAGGGACCTGTTTTGCATCATTTTTCAGTTGAGATACTAATGTTCTGGGAAGGTTCATTGTTGGAAGGTGTAAAGCTCAGGGTGAGGGAGGCTGGGAGGAAGAAATGAGTGGTGGAAATTTTGTAGACTATCAACACTATGAGTAGATGTCAAAGAAGGAAATATAAATTTATAAAGTGGAGGCCTAAGGATCAAGATTAGAAAAAGATACTGAGGAATAAACGCTGCAGAAGAAACTGAGTGAGTAATTGGCTGTTAGAACAGTGACACCAAGAGCACGTTTTATGGTTGTTGTAGGTCCCAAGGTAGTCCAAGCTTGAGCTTTTTGCTCCCAATAGGTGCCTGGAATAATAGAGAAATGGAAGAGGAAATCTTTCCATTTCTCTGATATTCCAGGCACCTATTGGGCTGAAGAAATTTTAAAAATTAACTTGTACATTGACCTTGTGATGAAACTGGAAAGCATAGCAAAGCCCTTTGGGAGTTAGCTTTAGAAAGGAAACACTGGAAAATATAAATAGGATAGAACATTTGCAGGAAATTCCCTGCTTAGTGAATGGTCAGATTTAAGTTTGGAACATGCAAGTTTCCATCAGAATCGGTTACAACATTTTAATGAACTTGGGACTGGATGCCTTATGTGAAGCAAAAATGGCAGCTGGTATTTTGTGGGAGTTCAGTCAGGGAGTCTTAGAAAATTAGTCTGATAGTCATGGTAGCCAGGATGAGGAATTCAGGGGGAAATTCCACTTTTGCCGCTACAGTTTCTGTACAGGTCTCTGTGGGTTTTGTAGCAATGTGCTCGTAAATCCCACCCACAGTGCTACAGAGCTTTACAAAAACCTCCCCTTGGTTTTGTCCTATGGGGCCTCTGAGAACACCCGTCATAGGATTTTTCTCCAAGTCAAGCTTCAGCAATATCAGAGTCTTGGCTGCAGGTCAGAGCAGGCTCACCTGGGTGCTTCTTTCTCAGGCTCTTCTGCCCTGCTGCTGGGATCTGCCCTGGAGTTTGCAACTAGAATGGACTTTCAGAAATCATGACATCTTCTCCTATCTGTGCTTTCTGGCCAGTCTCCTCTCAGATGGTTTCCCACAGAGGAGTTTGTCAGACCTGAATGTCTCAGCTGGGTTCTATAAGCTGTAGGTAGACAGAAAAGTTTTGTGGTCAATGTAATTTCTGCTCTCATCTGCTATGCTTCCTGCCCTACTTTACACGTGGAGGGTGTTATAGAGTCGAAAAGGCTTTCATATAAACTTAGAATTTTATCCTCTCCATTGACTAGCTCGTGGCTAAATTCAGGGCCAGTAGTCCATATGTTTCTTGGTGTGACTTGGAAAGGGCAACCCGCTGGGGAAATGCAGTGGCATCTCCTAGTGTTCAAGCTTGGCAAACAGAAGGCACCTTTGTGAGCTTTATGAAAGGCTTCCCTTTCTCCAGCTGAGGCAGCTCCTCACCAGGGACAGCAGAGCTGGAGCTGAATTTTAGCCCCACTTGTCCCCTTGGCCGAGGGTCCTTGTGCCAGACACAACCTGTGAACCTAGGTGCAGTGGCTCTGGCCAAATTCAGGCCATGCTATTTATTTATATTCTTGTTGGACTTCTGATTTTTAACATCATCATACCCTTCTTGAAAACTTTGGTGATCTCAACACATTGGTCTTGGTTAGCCTTTGATCTGTGTGTCTATTATTATGAAAATAAAGAGATACACTAGAGTCATTGAAAGTACCTTCATGGAATGTTAACCATTAAAGGAGAGTGTGAATTCTGTTGCTGTTGTTATCAAGAGAGAGCAGGATTGAAAAAAGGTTGATCTTCACACTTTCTTTGGAGGATCTTATCCAAATCCATGGCTTAATTTAAGTATAACAATTTTCCTTATAATCTTGTGACAACTCCTTCCCACCCTCCATACAACTGTATTTCTGCCCCGTGAACTCCAAGCAACATCATCTCCACACACATGGTCTAACACTCTTTTGCTAATTAAAAAACTCAAAGAATGAATAGGAAAACTGGAGAAGCAGAAATGTTATTTTCTCAGTAACAGACAATGTAACAAAGGATGGCTTGAGCAGAGAGCAGGAGAATGTGGACCTCATGGGGAGAGGCCAGTTGGGAATAAAACATTGAACTTGGACGGTTGAGTATGGCTGGTTTAGGTGCCAGTCTTTGAAATGGCAACAGGTGGGTGGTTAGCGTGTTGAATAGTAAATTCGGCTTCTGATGCACCCCTGTGAGGCCCACTGACTCCCTCCTAGTGCTGGTGCACAGACTTTCCCAAGCAGCCATCAGAGACTGGTTTGAATGGAACTAGCTTTAAGAAACAAAAAAGTTGGGAATGAGAAGGCAATTAAAATCTTGAGGAAACCAACACTTAAACTCTGCAACCTTGTGGGTCTGGGGCCATGAATCTTACAATCCTGTGGCCATGGCAGAAAGTTTTGGGGTGCTGAATCCTGAGGAGAATGCAGCTGCTGTGTTTCCCAGTGCTTCACTCCTCCCTGTACCAGGAGTATCATCCAGGGACTTTGCCACGGGATTTTGCAGGGCCTCCACTGCAGGTGGGTGTACATCCCACTCCACTGACCTGGAGCGTGGCCGTGCATGGATCCATAGATTGTGGGTGGAGGTGACAGTGCCAGTTCTAGGCTGAGGCTTCACATGGCATGACATCATGGATTTCTGCCAGCACTCTTGAGCCTTTGACCTCTGAGGTGAGAAGAGTGTGCTCAGAGGGTCACTGCTTCTTCAGTCTGGGTCCCAGAACGAAGACATGTAGAGCAGCCCTGAATGCAGCCCACAACTTGAGGCCGAGTCCAGCTGGCCTGCTGACCAAGGAGCAAAGGCAATATATGTTTGTTGTAAAGCAACTGCGATTTTGTGAATGTTTGTTATAGCTAATAATCACCGTAGAAATACCTGATTAATAAAGATGCTAAGCCTTGTGGGGCTTGACCTATGAAATTACATGCTGAAATTTATTGTAGCACCCCATTATCCTCAGGATAAGATGGCTTGGAGTACAGGGTTTTGCTTGCCTTCCTAGGCTATGTCTTATCCTTTTCCACATGCTCCCCTAAACTCAGCTGTGTTGAACAACTTGCTTCCTGAAAGCTCCATGGTCTTTCATACCTCTTTGCCTTTGCCAAGTGATTGCTTTTGCCTGAAATGCCCTTTCCTTCTTCAGTTCCCCAGTTTTGTCCCTAACCCACCTCCTTAGATCCTATTGATTTACTGGTCTGAGCTTAGCTGTTTTCTTCCCTAGGAAGTCTTAAATGGCTGCCCAACAGTGCACTGGATTAGATGCACCCCCTTCCCTTCAATTTTCATGGCATCCAGTGCTTATCTCTATCCCTGCACTCAAAACCCCTTTCCTGTGGTCTTAGAGAAGGAGTTTGTCTTGTTCATCTCTGTGTCCACTAGGCCAGCACAGTACTTCAGTGAACTAGTGCTCAGAAAGTGTCTTCTGAATCCACTTTAAGATGGAGTATCTCATATTCAGAGAGGATGAGCTAGGAAGTGTCAGGTTCATGGCCAGAAGCTACATCTTCCCAATTCCTAGTCCCTTGCTCTCTCTGGCCCTAGGTGTCTTGTGAAATACTACCTTATATTTGATTAGCAGAGCACAGCACTATTAGTTGTAAAGAATTCGATTTTTAACATTGGCCTGAGTTAAGCATCATTATGAAGATATATTTGTTGTGATTTTCTCCAAGCCATGAAATATATTCCAAAGCCAAAGAGAAATGAGTTCCATGTTATCTACATGTTTGGAGTAGTTAAATCACATTCTTTCCACTAACATGAGTAATCTAGCATGGACTGTGCCTCTAGAGAAGCATCCTAGGATGTCACTGTTGGGAGAGCCCTCAAGGATCATATATTTGCTCCACTATGTGTTCAAATGAAGGAGTCTAGAAAGATCCAGAGTGGTTTCACAACTGGCCAAGGCACCCCAATTAAAGAAACATACAAGAAATCAATATTCCAATTCCTAATCCAGTGATATTCTTTTGATACACTAAGCAAATACCCAGTCTTTGGTCTTCTATTCTGACATTGTCATTTGAAAGTGTCTGGGTATCCTCTCAGTCCTCCAGCTGGTCTCCTTCCCTGGAGTGGCCTTAGAACGGCCTGGGCAGCCCGGCCTTTTCTTCCTTTCTGTGGCTTTGCATTGTTGTATGAGATGCTCTTCTGTGAGAAAGGGGAGGGGCAGGCAGAGGTTGGGTTCATCCTGAAATTCACCTCTTCCTGGAAGGAGGCTGGGCCAGACAAGTGCATTCTCAGAAGGGACTAGAGGACAGGGGTGGTGTGAGGGGACTGAGTTTCCCATGGTGTTGTCCAGTCCTGGGTGGGATCAGGCTTCCTGCCTGGAGACTCAGAGGACTTGGAGAAAATTTATGGGATGCCAGTCCAAGAAATGAAATAGGGATTGGACAAGAGCATCCTAGAGCTTTTAATTTTGTGATTGTGGACTTTGAACTTGCTTTATTTATCTCTGCTCCCTGCTCCTGATATTGACGTGTATTCATTGAGGGTTATAGACAAACTGCAGTCTATTGAAAGGAGAATACTAGGCTGTGTGTGTGTGTGTGCTTTTTAAGGTGGAACAGACTGTTGAAAAGACTTCAAACCACATACATGGAGGAACAGCTAGAAAACTTTGGAGAATGTAGACCAAAGGATGGGAGATACTGAAGGTGTTTGATCATAGTCTTCAAATAACCATCAGGGTAGAGCTGGCTTATGCGAAGACAATTGGATTTACATGTCTGCTTATGCCTCCTATGTATTGCAATATATTGGTTTGGTGAAATATATGAGCAAAACCTGGCCTCACACAGATGTGTAGTACAAAAAAGTAGGTTATTTGCGTTGTGAAATCAGAAACCATGTTAATGGGCTTTTCCTATTCTTTTCCATTAAAGTCCATTGGTCTAGCTTGCATTTTGGATGGCACTTTCATCTATGCATAGTTTTGAATGATTATCCATTGGTCTTTTGGGAAATACTTTGTTCACTGAGTTAGGCAACTTTTGTGTGTTGACATATTTCTTATACAATATCAAATATATCACAGGAGTTAATATGACCACCAGTATTTGAAAATCAGAATAGTATTTAAATACTGGTGAGCCATACAGCTCATGGTGACAGATACAAGTTTCCCTAAACTCTATTTTTGCTTGAAAGCTTATATTTTTATTATTAGCAACAATGATCCATTATTTTTCTTGATGTGACAGGCTCAGTTCATTCATTTTCAAGAAAATGCCTGACAGCTACCCAAGTCTGAATACCCATAATTTGTCTGTCAGTCATTCTTTCAAGGAAAAAGAATGGAAAAAGTGGCTAGTTCAGCTTGCAACTCAAACAATTGCACAAATGTTTTCCCTTGAGATAATATAATTTGGAATGCAGCAAAAGTGCTTTATGTGTACTTCCACTTTTGTCACACAGAATACTAAAAAGACATATACTCAAGAGTTGAGATTTAATAAAATTAATAGTTTCACTGCTTTTTCAATGTTATGGACAGAATTATGTCCTCTTCAAATTCATATGTTAATTATCCTTATGCCTCATATCTCATGATATAACTGTATTTGTAGACATGGCTGTTAAATAGATGATTTAGTTTAAATGACACCATTTGATTTGTATTACAATGTAGTCTAATCCAGTCTGACTGATGTCCTTATGAGAAGAGGAAATTTGGACACACAAAGAGAAGAGACACAAGGGCTATGCATGTATAGAGGAAAGTCCATATGAGGACACAGTGAAAAAGTGGTCATCTCCAAGCCAAGGAGGGAGGGTTCAAAGAGAAACCAGTTCTATGGGAATCTTGATCTTGAATTTCTAGCCTCAAAACTGTGAGAAAATAAATTTCTGTTGTTTAAGTCACCTAATCTGTAGTGTTTTGTTATGGCAGCCCTAGCCAATTAATATAGTCAATAACATTTTTATGTGAAATTGGCTTTGTTTGCCCTGCAAATACGTACCAACAAAGAATACAGTGACCACTGATACAGAATCAAGGCCACTGACTTCACTCATGCTAAGGGACCATCAGTTTTACCCACCAAAGCTTTTGCAACATCAAGGCAAATGTCAACACTAGGATAGGCAAATATTGTTTTGATATTATTATGAAAATAGTTCTGACCTCATGGAAACTCCCTGAAAATGTCTTTGGGCTCCTAGAGGTCCATGGACCATCCTTTGAGAACCATTGTCTTAATCCATGTGGTTTGTGCTGCCAAAGCTGCAATGGCAGCAGTCAACCCAGGCTTTCTCTACTGCTTGACCACTCTCTTCTTGTTTGCTAGTGATTAGCAGATCAATTATATCATATGCTTTGACTAATGGATGAATAAGTGGTCAGAAGCCATTGTGAACAGTGACTTTCCAATTCCTTAAAAAAGATGAAATTGTCCTAAATACTTTGGTGGAAACTCTAGAGTCAAAGACCATGGATCTGTATGTCCTCTGCCTGTGGTTTGTTCTCCTTGGTGGTACTCAGTGTCTCAGATGCTGGATCCATGAAGATGGTGCTTTGGGACAGTGGGAGGGCTCAGCGAAGGCCCAGAGTCTGACTGTATTATGTTCAGTACCCATACTATATTTCTGTGGTGATACTTCAGCCTTTCCATTAAAAATAATGTTTACTTGCTTAAGTGACAGGTAGTTAGTATTGTGACTTGAGTTTTTGGCAAAACCGTAAAGAGGAGGAATAGACTGGCTTGGCTTTCATGGTTAAGGGGTCAAGCAATATACTTAGCAACTGGACTGGAAATAAAAAAGGCCAGGCTTTTAAACTGGGACCCATATAAAGCCCCAAGAACGGATTAACCTGGTCAAGTTCCCCTCAGTCAGGTGGTCCCCAATACACTGGCTTTTGTCAAAATCTTCTCTTACCTTCTCTGTAATGCCTACCCAACTGAAGGAGAAGTGAGCTTGCCAATCCACTGATTGGAGCCATTGGTACATCTGTAGAAGTCTGGCATTCTCCCATCCCCACACAAGTGGAAGACTGGATTTTGGGCTATTATTATCTAGAAAGGCAGTGATTTTAAGATATAACACTTATGCTTATTTCTTGAATAAGAATAATCCAAAATGTGCAAGATCATCACTGGCGTTTTCTTATTTATATTACCTAGGTATTCAGTAGCAGATTCATTTTTGTTGTAGAAATATGTCATAGCAACATACAGTTTTAATTTGTTTAAATACCTACAGGTTCAGGGTTTCTTTGAGCAGAGCAGTATTCTTAAAATGTATGCTAATTTTCAATAAATGTGGTTTTCCACTTTTTCACTGCTTAAACGTGCTGCAGCCTTCTTGGCCACTCAGAAATGAAAACTTTAAAAACATTTTATTATAAAAATTTGAAACATTACGAAAGAGAGGTGAACAGAATCAGTATCTTTATAGTCTCCACCTAGATTTAACAATTGTTAATGTTTGTCATATTTGCTATTTATTTCAGTCAAGTACTTAAAAATAAATTACAAGCACCATGACAATTCATTTCTATCTGCTTTAGCATGTATTTTTTTAAAAAGAATATTGATCTACATATCCATATTATGACTTTCCACTTAAAGTTAACAATTCCCTAAAATCATTTTGTAGCCAGTCTATGATAAATTTCCCTACTTCTTCCCAAATATCTTTTACTGATGGGTTTTAAAAACAAGAATCTAATCAAAGACTATGCATTTAATTAGGTTGCTAAGCATTTTAAGTTTCTTTATTCTGTAATAGTTCTCCTACTGCTTTCCCTCCACTGTACTTGTTTTTTCTTTTCATCACATTGATTATTGAAGGGACTGGCCTATTGTCCTGTAGAATGTCTCACCTTCTGGATTTGTCTAGGTGTTTCTTTGTGGAATCCTTTAACTTGTTCTTCTAGCTCCCTTGTGTCCTGCTAGAACTAAAGGTTGGATTAGGCTTTGTTTATTTGTTTATTTTTGGCAGGAACACTGTGTAAAGGAGGTTGTGTCCTGACTATGGCATCATGTCAGGATAGACCTAATGACTTGATGAGGCTAAGATTGATCACTAGGATAAGATGGTGACAGAAAATTCTATCCTTTGTAAAGTTTCATATTCCCATTGCAACCAGCAAGTAATCTGAGATTTTGCAGTGTTTTAAAACTTCTTCTTTTGGCTTGGAGTATTTTTTTTTTCTGCATGATTTCTCTTATGTGAAGCCCCAAACTAGTCACATTTCTTCTTCCTGTAACTGTGAATGCCTCCATTCCGCTATACCAGAAAGAAATGTTATAAACCGTCACTAGATGCTGAAAAATTCATATCTAAAAGAATCTGCTCTTTTAGAAATATGTAACCCAGGGAAGACATGTTCTGTTTCTGCTCTAAAAATGAGAATTTCATTAAAAGTGTTATATTTGTGAATTGTTTATATTCCCTGAAATGGGCTCTTCTGATTTTATTTTATTGAGCTGATGTATTCTATCCTTTAAGCCATAAGCCCAGTTATTTTGGACAATCTGGGTGGAAGCATAGGTACAGTTTTCCTCCTCTGTTCATCACTTTTTCTCTTCTGGACTTAATAGCAATTGGACCTGGTGTGCTAACTGGTGATTGTAATCCCAGGATGAAGGGATTAATTAATTAGCATTGAACACATGCAGGGTCTGGGGAAGAGTGAAAGAGAGCCCAGGACTGGTCAACTCTCAGATCAGATGGTGGTATTCACATTGATTGATCCTCTGATTGAACATAAATTTTTCTTAGTTCCTAGGAAATATCTTTCAAAAACACATAGTGTAAGTGGGTGGGGACAAGTGGTGCCTTTGCTCTGGGTTGAGGAGAGAGCTAAGCAGCATTAGGTCAGAGAGAAGATTCCTTGACTCTGAAATAATATTTCCAGTCAGGGTGGATCTTGTGGCATCTTCAAGGACCAACTCAAGGTTCATCTCCAAGAGCTCTTCCCAGCTAACTCTACCCAACAAAAGTTTCCCTGCCGCCATCTGTTTACTTACTTGGTACTTTGTGATAACTCAGGTTTTACTTGTGAAGGGTCTGTACTCTTCATCTCATAACTGGGTCGTTTGTCCAGTGCTACCTAATAATGACCTTCTTGCCATCTCTGCTCCCTCATTTGACAGTTTTTTTCATCAGAACAAGACACATGAACTGTTAGAAATTGGGGATTCAGTGTCAGAATTTCACCTTGTGGATCTTCTTGTAGATATGGAATTTATAAACACAGTCTTTTAAAAAATGGACTCTGTATGATGGAGTTCAGCTCACAACAGCCACTTTCCGAGCACTTGTTTTGTTTTGTACTGGGCACTGAGCTCTTTAAAGCTTTTTAAAGAAATAATTATTTAAATTAGACAGAAGTGGGTTCAACTTCTTGCCTCATGATATACGAGTGTGTGACCCAGTACAGAGGCTCCCCATTGTTAGTTCCATCTACTTCGTCCATGATATTTTTTTACTTTGCCCTGAGTATATTTAATAAAAGTTGTTAAAATGTGGTGGGATTCCTTATTACTGATTATTTGGTGATAGTCATTTACATCTGAAACTATTGCAGTAGATACTATGGAATAAATATCTAAAGAAAGGAGTCGGCGGCAAGTGGGCACTAAACCCATACATTATTTCCCCATGAGACTCAGAAGACTTCTCCCAATGCTGAGACATACACAGTAGGTCATGGCTGGGGTTTTTGAACAAAGGCTTAATATACTTCACCCTCTGTGGTACGTAGTCACAGTGAAACACAGCAGTACGATAACCCTCCTGTTCCTTTTTTCCTTCCTTGGCACTTGGCCATCACCAACCGCTCTTTGGCATCTAGACTGTCTCAGATATCTCGTTTCACCAACGCTGTTATTGTGGTTAAATGCAATAAAACTCAGAGGCACAAAATTATTACAGTCACACAAATCAATAAGTAAAACAGTAAGATCTTAAAAGATAAATCGTCGAAGGATAAATGAAAAAACTCACTCATTGGTTAGACACATTCACTTAGGAAAATGTTTCAATCCTCTAGCAACAAAAAAAATGTAAATAAAGATATAATAAGCTAGTTTTTGGAAAGATGTTTAAGCAATACTTTTGTTAGAAAATGTGATATTTCTAATACTGGTAAGATGTTGGTAGCAATATATATTGCTTTATTTTTATTGCAAGCTAATTAGTTAATATCCAGCGTGTGAAAATATTCATATTAGTTTGAGTAAGTATTTCCACCTTGGGGAATTTACAGTGAGAAAATACTATGTATGTTTGAATATAAAGTGAGGTTTATAATCCTTAGAGAAGAGAGAGTCCCCTTATATTTGATTCCTTGCAAAAATACAGAAAGCAATGTTATAATACTTTTATGCAATTCTTTGATTTTGCACAGTTAAGCAGTTTAGTGAAGACACATTCACCTCTACTAATCTTAATGAATGCTACTTCATGGATACTTCTGGAAGTCAGCTGATTAGATTAGTGAAAAAGATGACTAACAAGTTTAACAACCACTTAGTAACTATTCTTGGGAGTAAGCCTTTGAAATTACAAGTGTTCAATATTGTTTAAACACATTCGATCGAACCCATGTCCCCTGCATTGGCAGGCAGATTCTTAACCACTGCGTCACCAGGGAAGTCCTAAACAAACCTCTTAAAGTAAATTTTTTTTGTGTGTGTGTAAATCATGAATATTCACTTACAGGATAAGTGGCAATGAACAGTCCTAATGTTTTGTGAATAGATATTGTGGTTCCAAATATTTTAGTGATAGCTTCATACATGGATTCCTAATGTGCTATAATTCAAGCAATTTAGATACAAGTGAGTTTGATTGCTGTCAAAAAATGTTTGAATATTTTAAAAAGCAGCTCTTTGATGACAAATACATTGATTTGAGATGCTTGTGAGGAATTTGAAAAAAATTCTGTGACCTATGAGAATAGACAAAAACAAGTATTTCAAAATTAATATACTATTTTATATGAAATGTGATTTAAAATATGCATGTGTAACAAAATAATACATTAAAAATTTAAAGAAGAATTTGACAATTTATCTATCCCTCCTCGGGTTTATATTATCAAGTTGGCTAAGAAACTTTATTTTGAATCCTTTAATTGAGGGAAAGTGGGACTTACATATATATAAACTTCATATATATATATGAAGTTTTACTCATATACACAGATGATAATTTTAAATAATGAAAAGTTATATACAGATATGTTCATCACAGCAATTCTTATAATAGGAGAAATGTAGGAGGTGCCTAAATTCCCCATAAGAGGACTGATTATACCATAGCTATTCCTGGATACAATATTAATGTAGATTATTAAAAATACTATTAAGAAAAAGTATCTGATAACATAGAGAATTGATTTTATAATGTTCAAAAAGATACAAATGTGTATATGGGGGTATAATTACATATACAGAGTGTGTAATAATTTATACATTGAAAAAGAAACTGGGAAAGGATATACCAATGTAGCAACTGTAGCTGCTTTTTGGTAGCAGTCCTGGTTGTCTTTCAACATAGGTTCTATAATGAATTTCCTGGAGGAAAAGAACTCAGGTCATTGAGTTCTAGCTCCCAAACAATGAGGACAACTTTTCTAGTGTATTCACCCACCTGAACTTACACTCTCACAAGCATGTTTGTTTCACTGCTGAATGGCTGTCAACTGTAAAAAAGCAATTCCTGCTATTAAGATGAAATCTTTTTCCATATCTATATCTATATATACATCTATATCTGTATCTGGAAATCTCTATATCCATCTATCATTTTTATTTTTTTTCTTTTTGGCCCCAGTTCTGTCCTCTGTTGTAGACAGGTTAATGTTCTCTGTCTTCCTGGACACGGAGAAAGAATTGCCTGCTCTGGGAAATTCCAGACTCTCTTTGTCTGATCCACACTGAGCCTCCAAACAAAGAGAGAACAAACTTCCATCTTTCATTGTGGGCAGTGTCCTCAAGCTTTGAAAATTCTGCCATGGTTTCTTTAGTCTTTAGCTTTTGGCTATTTTCTCTACTAAAATACCGTGTTCCCTCCCTCCCACCCCAACCTTAGAGAACCTAAAGGCTTCATCTATTTCCATTGTTCGCTAAATTAGTATGAACTAGTTTTGGGTCATTTCTTGATACCAGGTTTCGATGGGAATAGAATAGAAGCGTATGAGGTATGTGATGGGAAGGAGGGTCCAAGAAAATGGCCCAGAAAGATGAGAACAAGGAGCCGTGGATGACCTACTTTACAGTTTGCAGAGGGTTGGCAGCTGGCAGCCTCCCTTAGCTACTGCCAGGACACTGGATTATTCCAGCCACAGTTAAGCACTTCTTTTAGTGAAAGCTACAGGGTTCAAGGATTCTGTACTCCTTGAATGCACATATTTTGTTTCAGAGACACTAAGAAAATACATATCTTAATATTGACGTTTTTATCGTTATTTTCTAGGAAGTTCAGGTTAATATCAATTCAAGTGATAAACATTCTGAGTCCACAACAGTATTCTCCCTCGTACTAATGTCTTTGTGTCTTTCCTTTTACTTTGTCCGTGTGCTTCCTATTATTCTTTGCTTTACTAAGTAGGCAGTACACAGAAGGGACCATTCTCTTAGGTCACAAAGGTAGCAAAAGAGATCTACGGCCTTAGAGAAAGTCAAAGTACAATCTCTTACAGAATGTTGCAGTACAAGGACATCTTTGCAAGGCCTTTCACAAACTAGCAATAACATTCTGATGAGCAGAATCCCCAACTCCATTGTCCTGCATGTGGAGAAAGGAAAGGTCCTGCTGCTCATGGCTTTGAAAGCCTGTCCAGTGTGTGATCACCTCATGGATTCAGAGAGTGAGGTGGGCAATGTCAGTGATTTAGGAAGACATTGTATCAAAGTTTTGGATAGATTTGCAGGTGTGCCTAAAGTACATGTAGAGTAATACCTGCTTTCCAATAATTCCCTTAACTCTCAGTCTCTTAAACTTAGCCGCAACTCAGCCATCTCAATTCCCATCAGGAAGCATTAAATCCCTGAAGATGCTCAGGAGAAAGTCTCTCAGTCTCTCTTTGGGCAGGTGTCAGGTGATTGATGGGACCACAAGAATGGGAATTTCTAAGAAGCAGATTCTCATGCCCTGCCCTGGTGGATGCTTCCTGGGTAGTTGGCGGTTGTGCCTTACATCTGTTGTGAACTGGCCCAAAGCCAGCAGCTTTTGTTCTCTGAATAGGAAAGGAACTCAAATGTGGGGTGTTAGGGGGTACAGGAACCACAGGATGTGGATATTCTGAGTCTCTGGTACCTCATAAGGAAGACGCATCTCTTGGACGCATTAGGCAGGTGGTGAGAAGACTGAGTCAGCGGTAGACTTGAGCAGTTTCCCAGCACCCTGGTCCCATCCATCCCACCACTTTCCACCTCTGTCTTAGAACACGGGCTTTCCCTGGTTTATTAGCTAATCTGTGTAGTCAGGTCTGACTTCTGGGATCAGTGTGATGGCATCAACAAAGCTGAACAAGGAGATCCTCCTTCAGCTGTGATGGAGACCAGATGGCTTGGGGTGTGGAAGCCAAAAAGCGATGGCAGAACCATTTGAACCCCTTGTGGCAAATAATCTATCAGTGAGAAAGCCATTGTAGGGAGAAAGTGTCTATTGTTTTTTTCCTGAAAACAGAGATAAATAAATCTTGGTACAAAATTGTCCTCCCTCCGTACACTCAATCTGCACTGATAGTTGAGGTAATCAGTGTATGTAGGATGGAGTCTCAGTTTTTATCACTGAATTCTTTGTACGAAGAAACAATGTACAGGAAGTGGGAGAAATACATCCAAATGTAAAAATGGGGTGGTTAGAGACCTGCTCTATATGTAGCTTTTGGAGCCTGTACTGGAGAGAGGGGAAGATTTTACTCTGGAGTCAGATTCCCTTACTTCACTTTGAGTCTGAAGACTAACAAAGACTATGTTGACTTGGTCCAGGTTATCTCTGAGTAGACCAGATCTGCCATAAATACATGATAGAATGAGGTGTGGTATCAGAGAACACAAGTAGACCAGAGTTGGAGTTTCTAAGGTGACAGCACTTCTTTCTTCCATTGAAGGCATATGATCTGGACAGCTCCCTTTAGAGTTCACAGAACTGGTGCATCCCAGCCTTTGTCCTGGAGCTTCACAATCCAAACATCACGTAGAATTTAAGATTCAGTTCTGTGCCTTTAGAGGAGTGATATGTAGATAGCCCATCCTTTTTCCAATGGCAAGCTACAGTGATGAAGTAGCTGGACCTGGATTTAGGTAGAAACTTTCAGTCTTTCTGAGTCAAGCACCTTCAAGAGTCACAATATCAGTGGGCTTCAGGCTTGGTCCCCCAAAGATACCCTTCATCCATCTTCTGCCTTCAGAGCATGCAAAATGCTTCTCTGGAAACAGATCTCTGAGAAAATGCTCATGAATGGCGCAAGGTGGTGCTAACTTTCCAGACCTGAATGGGTAGGGGTAGGAGTGGGAAGCAAAAAACCGGAATAGGAAGGGACCTGTTTTGCATCATTTCCCTGTTGAGATGCAAATGATCTGAGAAATGTCATTGTTGGAAGGGGTAAAGCTCAGGGTGAGGGAGGCTGGGAGGATTTCAAAGAAGAAAGTATGAATTTATAAAGTGGAGGCCCAAGGATCAAGATCAGAGAAAAATATTGAGAAACAAATGCCACCGAAGACACTGAGTAATTGGCCATGGAACAATGACATGGAGAGCATGTTTATTGTTGCTGTATATCCCAAGGCTGTCCAAGCTTGAGCTCCTTGCTCCTGGTAGGTGCCTGGGATAACAGAGAAATGGAAGTGGAAATCTCTCCATAGAGGTGTCTGAAGAAATTAAAATATTCAACTTGTATGTTGACCTTGTAATGGGAATGAGAAAGCATAGGAGAGCCCTTTGGGAATTAGCTTCAGAAAGGAAATACTAGAAAATAAAAATAAGCTAGAACATTTACAGAAAAAGAGGGAATTCCATGCTTAGAGAATGGTCAGATTTAACAGTTTGGAACATGTACTTTTCCATCAGAATATTGGTAACAACATTTCAGGGAACTTGGGTCTGAATGCCTTGCATGGAGTAAAAATGGCACCTGCTATTTTGTGTGAGTTCAATCAGGGAGACACAGTGGACAATTGGTCTGATCCCCGATTCTGTTGTTTAGCAGAGCCTCTGGCTCAGAAACACAGTGAGATGTCTTGTGTTTTGCAGGTCTTTCCTTTTTGAATGCTGTTCAGGGCTGTTATCATACCTGAGAACATTACCCTCTCCACCTGCGTATGTACGATGTAGGACACCCTGTATTGGGAACACAGATGACACTGATATTTATGAACATTACCTAAGATCTAATTAATATCAGTACCTGAAGTGATTGGATTGGATTGGAGGATAAGATTGGATTCTGAGGCTATAATATAGAATATAGACTTCCTGGTCTTTTTCTTACTGTCACCAAATATAACCAGATAATCCTCTGTCTGGTTACTTGAGGGCCAAGTTACTTTCTTGCAGAAATATTCTTAGGAGTCCCTTTAGAAAACCTAGAGTTCCTTATCTGTAAGACTACAGACAAGCCACAGCCTGAAGCCCAGCCTGCCGACTTGAGCACAGATGGGAGAATGTTAACAGCCAAGAAATATGGGGTCTTTGGCTCTTTTCCCAGAACTGCCAGGCTAAGACCTTGGCAGAGACTCAACAGGAGACTGAACTCTCTTTGCATATCCTTTTATACATGGGAGATTAAAAGCTTCAACCGTGAGTGATCACAGTTTTTGAAAAATCCCGATGAGGCATTAAAGAGGAGGAATATCCCAAGGGAGGTGAGCCGAAGGCAAAGCAAGGCAGGTGTGAGGTTAGCAATGACTTTCAGTCCCCTTTGATTAATCATGAGTGTATTTTGTTTAGTTCTTTTTCTGATTTTATCCTTACTGAGTCACATAAAGGAATCAGCCAGCCAGGAATCTGTGCATTACAATCTTGGGAATCTGTGACATCTGATCCCCTTTGTCCCACAGCTGCTTCCTTCTCTTTCTTGCTGGGCAGAGACCTATAGTTTGTTAGTGTTGAAGGAAGCATAGCGATCATCCAATATAAACTCTTTATTGTACAGATGAGAATCTGAGGCTCAAAGAGTTTAAGTGACTTATCTATCTAAAGTCACACAAAAGGAGGAGTTCTGACTCCCCCCGCCCCCAATGTTTTGTCAACAGGCTGCTGGCTCCTTTTAGCAGATGGAAGTTTCTTCCGATCTCAGACAGCTTTTTTCCCACGTGGGATTTGGTGCAGACACCCTTAGGTATTTTATTCTTTTTTTTTTTTTTTTTTTTTTTTTTTTTTTTTTTTTTTTTTTTTTTTAATGGAAGAAGCCAAAGTACTGCAGTGAGGATATTGCTCTTTGGGATTCATTTAGGGGAACATGGTTTTCTTGGCCAACTGCCATAGTGAGCTAACCCTAGGTAGAAAGCACGGGCAGCATGAGGATGGACAAATGTAACCCCTCACAGGTTACTAATGAAACTTAATACTTTCCTTTTTAAGGATGAAAAAACATCTCTGTATTCCTAATAAGGTACATTAATTAAATAGCCTACGACTGGTAAGGCCCTGCAGGGGAATATTCTCAAAGCTCGAAGGCTGAGCTTTCTGAAAATTGAGAGTTCCTTGTAGCTATTGTCCTAGACATCCGAACCATGTCTATTGGAAAAGAGTTTGGCATGCAAAATTCATTCTCCTTGTTACTTCTGCTAGAGCTGAGACCGGCCTGGGCCACCTTCATCTGGTACAGACAAAGGACAATGAAGACACAGTATGTTATTGGGGACCTAGATCCTCCCAATACTGGATTTGTCTTTGAGACTTTCACTATTGTCAATGCATGGAAAGAATTAGAGAGGTCGTGTGGGAAGAACATTCCTGATGAGATATTTTTATGAAAAATATGCTGGCAGCACATTTGGACTTCTTGGTTTGAAAAAATGTTAGTGGTCATTGTCAATGTTTCCTCCCATTTTATTTATTTATTTATTTTAAAATAAATTTATTTATTTTATTTTTGGCTGTGTTGTATCTTGTTTGCTGCAAGCGGGAATTCTCTAGTTGCAGAGAGCGGGGCTTCTCACTGCGGTGGCTTCTCTTGTTGCAGAGCACAGGCCCTAGGCCTGCGGGCTTCAGTAGTTGTGGCACGCAGTCTCTAGAGCGCAGGTTCAGTAGTTGTAGTACTCAGTCTCTAGAGCGCAGCCTCAGTAGTTGTAGCGCACGGGCTTAGTTGCTCCGCGGCATGTGGGATCTTCCCGGACCAGGGCTCGAGCCTGTGTCCCCTGCATTGGTAGGCAGATTCTTAACCACTGCACCACCAGGGAAACCCACCTCCCATTTTAGATCCTTCATTCTTCTCTCTTCTGTGTAAAAACCACCCTCCTTCAGACCGTTAAGAGCTGAGGAGTTAGAGTATTAGCATTACTGAGCACCTTTGGTGTGCTAGTCACCCAGGAGTGCCAGATGATTTCTAGCAATTATTTCATTTAATCTTTGTAATAACTCTGTGAAATAAGTATTATTATCTGTATTTTATCCATGAGGAAATAGAGGTTTAGAGAAGTTAAGCAACCTTGTTCAAGGTCCTACAGTAAATGAGGAGTTGTGATTCTTCCTCACTTTTGTCTGATTCCACAAACCATGCTCTTTTTACTATTAAAAGAACTCATATATAAAAACATATATGCAGTTTATAGACTAAATTTTTTAGACCACCCCACCCATCTAGGTCGTCACAGAGCACCGAGCTGAGCTTCCTGTGCTCTATAGCATGTTCCCACTGGCTACTATTTTACACATGGTCATTGTACAGCAGAAACGAACACAACGTTGTAAAGCAATTATACTCCAATAAAAAAGAAAAGTAAGGGTAGTATCATGGGGAACCCAACAGGAGATAGTTCTTCACTCCTTGCATAGCTTCCTTTTATAGAATAGAGCCTGCTACAGTCAGAAAGGACTTTGGGAAGGTATCGGACCCACTCTTTTGCCCACAGACATGTTTTAAAAGATAGGTTTTAATAAGCTCCAGAAAATGGAGCCTCTTGGATTGCACAATATCTTTGGAGGCAGGCTGCCTGGGCTTGTGTCCAAGCTTAGCCACTCAGCCGTAGTATGACCTTGGGCAATGCCTTACCCTCACCTCACTTCCATGTTTTTTCTACAAAATAAGGACAATAGTAGCAATGGGTTGTTTGAAGATTAAACAAATTAAAACATGTAAACTACTTTGAGCAGCGACTTACACATACAAAAGTACCCCATGACTGTAGGCCATCAATGATTATTTTTACTAGTACCTCTTTACAGCTGTTGATGATTTTCATTTCAAGGAGATTTTTCATTTTGAACTTCTTGCTGAAATTTCAGAATGTTTTCTCTTTTTCTCACTCATAGGAAATGGGTATGACTAATCATAGCATCATAGAAGGTGAGAAGGGAAGGGACCTCAGGCTGTATCAGTTCCGGCTTCCTGCCCTTGTAAATGAGCCTGGGGAAGTGAGGTGATGGGCTCAGGTTCTCACACGACAAGAGTAGGTTTTGAACACACATTCCAGTCTAGTGGGTTTCTTTTCCATTGTATAATAACTCTTCACAGGCTGCAATTCAACACTGTTTAATTTCACTAAGACTTACTCAGGCTAATTCAGGAACGTGCCAGGCCAGTGACCCTGTGGGAAGAGCTGACCAGTGCTGAGTATAATAACGTTGCCATTCTTATAATCTTATAGCAACTTACTAGCTTTCTTTTTCTTAACAGCATTGTCATATTGTGGACTTGCATTTATTCTGAAAAAGAAAGGGAAGGAGATTTTTTTTAACATCTTTATTGGAGTATAATTCCTTTACAATGTTGTGTTAGTTTCCGCTGTATAACAAAGTGAATCAGCTATATGCATACATATATCCCTATATACCCTCCCTCTTGCATCTCCCTCCCAACCTCCCTATCCTACCCCTCTAGGTGGTCACAAAGCATCGAGCTGATCTCCCTGTGCGATGCAGCTGCTTTCCACTAGCTATCAATTTTACATTTGGTAGTGTATGTATGTCAATGCTACTCTCTCACTTCATCCCAGCTTACCCTTCCCCCTCCCCGTGTCCTCAAGTCCATTCTCTACGTCTGTGTCTTTATTCCTGTCCTGCCCCTAGGTTCTTCAGAACCATATTTTTTTAGATTCCATAGATATGTGTTAGCATATGGTATTTGTTTTTCTCTTTCTGACTTACTTCACTCTGTATGACAGCCTGTAGGTCCATCCACCTCACTACAAATAACTCAATTTCATTTCTTTTTATGGCTGAGTAATATTCCATTGTATATATGTGCCACATCTTCTTTATCCATTCATCTGTTGATGGACACTTAGGTTGCTTTCATGTCCTGGCTATTGTAAATAGTGCTGCAATGAACATTGGGGTGCATGTCTCTTTTTGAATTATGGTTTTCTCAGGGTATATGCCCATAGTGGGATTGCTGGATCATATGGTAGTTCTATGTTTAGTTTTTTAAGGAACGTCCATACTGTTCCCCATAGTGGCTGTATCAGTTTACATTCCCACCAACAGTGCAAGAGGGCTCCCTTTTCTCCACACCCTTGGGGAGGAGATTATGCCTCTGAAGAGAAGGCAGGCTCTGGTCATTGATCTGTCTATTCCTCAGTAGAAAGGGTCAGAGGTACTGCCATGGAGACAAAGGCAGAGAGTGAGGAGCAGGGTCCCTAATGAGTGGGGTTTACTTAGGTGAAGAGAGAGTGGGAGAGCAGCCTTTCTTCTTTATACTGAACAGCTGCTATGCACTCGGTGTGGAGCTAGTCTCCCAAAGGAATGCGAAAGGACCCAGGGCAGGATTTGAGATTTCAAGGAGTTTCTTTAGAAAGGGGTAGAAAGCAAGGGTGGAAGTGTAGTGGACCCTCTGGAGTACTTTGAGGCTCTGTACTCCTGCAACAACTATGAGACTTTTTACTCCTGCAGCTCAACTTGGCTAGGAGGAGATTCTCCAGCTGACCAGAGGGGAGAATAGCATAGCAGGGATGCAGACTGAAAATACAGGGCTAATAGGGTGCTTTCCCGTGGCAACCGGGTGTCAGGGTGTGGTGGGAGGTATTTATGACCAGGGGTTGGATTTGGCTTTGCCACCCGCTGGCTGTGGGCTGGAGAGAAAGTCAATTTCTCCATTCCTCAGTTTCTGCATCTTCAGTGGAAGAGGATGAACCAGGAGGTGATTGAAGTTTCTCACCATTCTAACACTCTGTGTGTTGCGGGGCATAGCGGTAGGGCCGTAGGGCTGAGAAGGAGATCCTTCATGTGGAAAACATAATGATGGTTTGGATGCTGAGAAATGGACTAGTTGTGGACTCAGAGATTTTAATTCTTATTACAGAGGAGTGTTATTGCTACTGGGTCAACTGTCTGGTTTCAACATGTAGTGCCAGTAATATTGGCTCCTTTGTGGTTCTTTTATTTATAAACTTGGTGCATGAAACTCTTCTTCCTCCTTAAGGCAATTGAGGTAGTTAATCTTCCGTTAATCACTCATGACCATAACGTGCTCTGCAGACACAGTTGAAGTCTTTATGGGCGAGGAGGCCTTGGATGTGACAGAGCTGCTGACAACTCAGACCCAAGCTATGTGGGCTTTTTGTTTGTTTGCTTTTTTTGGTATTGTCTCTGTGGATGCTGACTTTCCTTCTACTGTCTCTGAGAAATATTGCTCACTTCTCTTAGGTGACAAGTGAGGATGGAAAGCAACTCTGAGGCCTACCCTGGGCCTTGTGGTCCCAGCACAACCAGAAGTCCTGGAGGCAGAATCCCTAAAGTTTTGCGAGGAATTGTGAAAACCCTCCAGCTTTCTCCACAGTTACTCCAAATTCCTCAGGTTCCTGGAGATGAGGAAAAACCAAGAACATCACTGAGGTAAGCATGTTTTATGTCAGCTTCCCTGTCTATTGGGACAGTTTTGGGAGGCATGTGGATCTGCAAGTGTAGATGAGGTGGCACATTCTCTCCTGGGGCTGCTGGAGTAGTGTCATCTTGGGCACCAGCAAGAGAAATGCTTCATCCAATTCGTATGCTCTCCTTTTATGGTTGGGAAGACACACTCATCAATCCACAGAATGTGGTCGCCTAAGGAGGGAGAAAAGGCAAAGGGCTCAATGTGACCTGCTCCATATTCCATTTGTCAATCATCCAAGTCTGCCATCTTCCTTTTCATGTTCTAAGTTTTGACCTTTTCAGTATGGCTTCCTCTCCACTTGTGCTAATTCATGGAATTCCATCACTTGGTTTTGAAAAATGGAAGTCTTTCTTTCACGAGAAAGCCTGCCATCCCCACCCCTTCCCTGCTCCACCCCATTTTATCCCTGTCATGGGGGGATGTCCAAGAAATGTAGGAGCTCTTATGTCTGCTCTCCAAGAGTAAGTTATTTGGTGTTCTAGATTGCTTTATTATCTACCCTTCAGAAAATCTTGTTAGTGGATAGATGAGGCTTGGATAAAGCATTTCTGAGGGCAAAGTTGTCACCAGTCTTGTGCACTATTATATCCCCAGCATTCAGCACAGTGCAGGGTATGTAGTACTCATTCATTCCACATTTCACCCACTCATTCCTTCCACACGTTTGTTGAGTGCCCATTTTGTGCCAGATTTCTAAGTGGTGGAGTTAAGGCAGTGAAGAAAACAGACAAAATCTCTGCCATCATGGAGCTTGTGTTCCAGTCAGTGGAGAGCTAAATAACAAATAAATAAGCAAGTAAAATATACATCACATCAGATGGTAATAAATGCTATGGAGAAAAATTAAGCATAGAGGAGAGATGGTATTTGCTGGAGGAAGAATAAAGCGCTCTGACCAAAAAATATTAGAGATGTATAACCCCATGATTTCAATTTATATTTGGAGGCAAGATGTTGAATTGAGAAGTAGCAAAGAAGCCTCAATTCCAGAGTTTTTTCACCTTGTTGCTATGGAGAATTTATTAGCCAGTACTTTCTGTCTGAGGCACTGCAGGGGCCTAAGACTCTACCTAGAGTGGGGAAAGTTTTGTTTGAACTCAGTTCTCTTCTTTGCTTGGTGGCTCCCACACCTTAATTCAGCGCTTTCTGGTGTCAGTTTCCTCATTTTTGAATGCAGAGAACTGTGGATGATAGATCTTGAGCCCTTCTGCTGCCTCGATTAAGTGATAATAAGTCAATGAAAATGGAAGAGACAAACTTGGACACTCTGTCTCACTGTGCAGATATATATGGATGGTAAAGTTGGCAATTCTATGGACCCTCCAGGGACCCGCAGAATTTCTCCAGCTCTCATCACACTAGCCCCAGACCCCTGTAGCTGCCATTCCAGACAGGCCTCTGAGAAGGCAAGAAGAAGGCAGTGAATGCATTAGCACCCTAGAGACTCTAAGAGAATTCAACAAGCTACTGCCTTTGACAAGCATCAGAAGGGAGGAAGATGTTGGCCCATTTCCCATGTTGTGGCCTGGGAGACAAGCTGCAGACCTAGGGGTGGGCTCAGGAGTGGAAGTGGGAGGGGGCTGTGTAGCCGCAGTCCTCCTTCAGTCACAGGAGTGAGGAATCTCCGGAGAACAGCCTGGAAGCTGCAATTGCAACTGGTGTTTTAAAGCAAGGGAGGGAGAAGTGGAGGTGGAAGGGGTTAGGTACCCCTACCCCTATTCCCTCTCCCCGGGACTGGCCAAGGAGTCAAGGGCAACCTCTGCATCACACAGATGACTGGAATTCACACAAT
Source organism: Neophocaena asiaeorientalis asiaeorientalis (assembly GCF_003031525.2). Taxonomy (NCBI): domain Eukaryota; kingdom Metazoa; phylum Chordata; class Mammalia; order Artiodactyla; family Phocoenidae; genus Neophocaena; species Neophocaena asiaeorientalis. Next base: position 143,778 of record NW_020172816.1, on the reverse strand, counting down.
TGTTCCCAGCTGTTCTCTAATTCAGGCATTGTTATAGGCCATGTATTTCTTTAGTATATCCCACAGCCCCTAGCCTAGTACCAGGGCCGTCTGCCTCTGACCCAGATCCTAGCTCTGCTTCTGGAACCTTAGGTAAGCTACCCAGTCTCTCTGAGGCTCAGTTTCTCCATCTGTGACACTGAGCTGACAATAAAGACCTCACGGGGCTGTCATAAGGATTAAGTGAGTCCACACCTGCAGAGTGGTTGCATCTTGGCACTCTGTAATTTAGTTCACGTTCTTCTCAATTATTCCACTTTATTGTTGGCCCTTTACTTTACTTATGTTAAGTAACATTTATGGCATAGCTACCATGTACAATGCAATTTACTTCTTCTCTATCATTTGCCTTTAACAACACTGTGAAGATGGAACTCTTCTTATCTCTGAAGATGTAACTCTTCTTATCCTGGTTTCAAAGATGAAGAGGTACAGATAATTTTAGAAGACGGAGTGAAGCTTGTGTCACGATCACAAAATCTCAGAGTTAGAAAACATTGAGAAATCCTCTGGGACTTGTGCTGCATTGTCCCAGTTTCTTGACAGATGGTCACGGAGCATTGGTTTGAACAGGTCTGGTGGCGAGGGCACAGCCCTGTTGTCCCTTATTTCTGACACATCCTGGGGACAGTCTCCTCTATGGACCACCCTCCCCCAACCTCCTGAATCACATACTGTGTCCTTCAGCTCCAGAGTCTGAAATCTGTCGCCCTCCCTTATTACCAGTGGTATCTTGGGCACGTGTTTTAGTTCTTCTGTGCCTTAGTGTCCTCGTTTGTAAAATGGGGATAATAATAGAAAATGCATCATAGGATCATTGTGAGGATTAAATCATATAACACATGTAACACTCAACAGATATTAATCATTATTACAGCTAACGTACAGTTTTATGAATTTGTCCAGATGTTTTCTCTCCTCCTTCTCATCAAAGACATTCTTCTGGTCTCTGTCAGAAGGACCCACTGGGTTTCTTCCTAGGATTCCATTTTGCAGGTCTTTTAAAACTATGGTTCCAAAACTTTGACAGCATCTACATAAAGCTTCCAAATATCATTCTTTATCATATATAGATACATATATATGAAAGGTCAGACAAAATCACAAGAGATGGGCAGATTGGGAGGTGCCTTGGTGGAACAGTGAGGATCCCTGACTGGAACCAACTGTGTAACTGTGTGTGTCTGGCAAACACTTCTCAGCCTTTTTTGTACTTCTGTGGACAGCAGGATCTTTGATTAGATTATTGATAAGATTATTAATCTTTATTAATAAGCAGTACATATTTACAGCACACAACCTGATGAATTCAGATATACCCATACACCCATGAAACCATCACAATAATCAAATTACTGAACATACCCATCACCACCAAAATTCCAGTAAGGTATTCAGTGAGGTGAATGGTAGCTTTTCTAGATGAGGTCAGAAGGAAGGACAGGTTCAGCCTCAGAATAGGCTGTCAGTCATCTAAATCTGGAAAAGTACATCGCTCAAGATAAAAGTGGAGTCTAAACTGAGCTGTCCAAAGAAGGATAAAGAAATGCCAGTGGGAAAAAATTGTTCAATGTCTTTTTTCTAGAACATATAGAAGAAGAAGTAAAGAGGTAGAGATGGAAAGGAGGGCAAAAGTCCAAAACAGTACAGCAAGCTAGAGATCAAGTATTGCCATCCACGTTGGGAAGATGACAGGCAGTGTGTACCATTGATGCCGAAGGAAGGGAGGAGTCTTCCCACCTTCCCAGCCCCTCTCCTTGAGAACGGCTAGATTCCTGGTGTATATGGCTGGGGAGAAACTGGACATCACCATAGTCATACTTTGGAAAGTGCCTCTTTATGTCATATCCTAAGTACTTTAGGCTGTGTGGCCAAATCTTTTATGACTCTCCAAGAAAACTGTTAAGAGTGTACCATAAATGCTACAATTTCTGACTCTGTCTCTCCTCTCTCCTGCCCTACACCGGGCCACACCCCAGTGGGGGTTGCCTGTCTGAGCACCACTGGAGTGCGTGGGCAGGCTGTGAGCCAGTGAACCTGAAGGAAAGGCATGAACGTCAGCCTTCTCCGGCTTCCATTTCTTGAACTATTTATTCAGGAGAAAGTCATGATCTTGTTGGAACTGCTGTTCCACGTAGATCTCCACATTTTTTGAGCTGCTCAGAAGTGAACCCACAGCAGGGTGGTGGTCGAGGCACAGTAGTAAGATCCTTCATCTCTCTCTGATGCCTCCAGGATATTCAGCACAGCCTGGTTGTTTAAAAAATCAATTTCACCTTGGAAGTTGTCTTCGAAACCAGGGCCATATGTGCCCCCTTCTCGGTATATGAAAGTCATTGTGTTACCCGGTGTTTTCCTATACCAGAAGGTATAGTAGTTACTGATGGATTCTCCTTTCATGGAGCACCTGAGGGTGACAGATTCCCCCACAGACACACTCCTTGCTTGGTCTTGAGGCACCAACATGACAGCTGACATGACTCCTAGAGAAGAGACACGAGAGGGGCTTAGTGAGGACTGGGGCTGAGATCATTGAGTAACGGGTGCTGTGCTCGAGGGCCAGGCCCTGGCAGCCTTGATGCCTTGCTGAGCCTTGCTCTTTTGAGGTTCCAGGATCTGCCTTACCTGCCCAGAAGAGGGTGAGGTGGATGAGGTAGCAGACCCTCTGCATGGCTCCACTCAGGGACAGCTCTGCCTCCCAACTTGTCCTGTGCCTGGTCCCTCCTCAGAGTCAACACCTTCTCTGTGACGTGTTTGTGCCTGAGGAAACCAGCCCCTGTTGGCAGCTGTTCTGTTACCCAGAGAGGTTTTGTCAATCACAGGAAGCACGCAGAGCCTGCTGACTGTTAATGAGATGACAGTGCCCTTCAAGATCAATAACGTGGTCCAGATAAATAAGGCCAATTGAGAGGAGGTTAACGCAGCTTATTTGATTGATCACAAGATTTTTGCTTCCCACCCTAGAAGTTAAGTTTGATATAGTTGCTTCATTTTCATGTTAGAGGTACATGTTGTATGTACTGTGGTGATGTTAAGGGTTAATACCCAGAAGAATTATTGACTTTTACAGCCATAATCAAAAGAACCATCAAAAGAGGAGGTCGATAGTGTATGCACAAGGACTGCGGGTGTTGTAATGATCGTTCTGTTTACTCCAAACTTCCTCCAGGCAAAGTTGGATAAGGGCGATTCACCCAAGTACAAAAGAGCAATCCAATGAAACACTGTCTCCAAATTTAATGCAGTTTCCTAATCTTTATTGAGCTCATCTATCTTCTTTTCTGTAAGGTTCTTAGGTCACTTATGTTGAATTACACAAAGTAAAGTGTTGTAAAAAACTTAGAAACCACAACTCCCTCCCAGTTTATGACAGCCTAAATTTAGATGTACTTCAAAAGAGAGGCGTATTTGAATTCTTGGGACCCGCACATTTGGGTTTCAAGGCCAGTAATCTATGAAATATTGAAATTAAACAGGTAAATTAATAATGGAAACTAGAAGGTGCAGCTGAAGCGGGGAAGAGGGTCACCTGGTAAGCAAAGAGGTGTTCAATATCTGAGGTTGGGTGCAGGACCTAAATTCCAACACTAGTGGAGCAGACACCCACCTGAGCTTTCTTGTTTTCCCCAGTGTGACTGGGACCAGACTGGCCTGAGGATTCAGATAGAGGCAAGCTCAAGTTAGCTTGACCTCATGGTAGTTGCTCTCTTTACCCTAGTCATCTCATTTACCCAACTGCCTATCTCACCCACCATTTCTAGAGGACCATTAGCAAGTACTCAAGGTGGTCACGATCTCTGGTATTACAAAGTGCACTATCTGTACCTGTAGGACACAATGGTGCCTGTTCTCTATAGTGTGTTCAAAGCTGCCAAGGGCAACTTTTCTGGGCTTACTTGATCTTTTTATATCAGGTTGCTTGCCTATTGGCACATCCTATAAATCTAGTCATTTTTACTATGCACCAGACCTTGGGGATTCACCGATGAATGACAGATATGGTCTCTTCTCTCATGGAGTTTAGTTTCGAGCATGGGAGCCAGTCATCACTTAATGATTTGCATAATGAATTTCTCCAGTGCTACAGAGTGACAAGTACTCTACAGAAGCAGAATTAAGATAGCACGTTATGGGGCCAGGATCTGGTCAGGAGGTCAGGCAAGTCTTCCCTGAGGAAGTGACTTTGCAGTTGAGACTTAAAAGCTGAAGTTACCCAGGTGTGCTGGGTAGTGTCTGTCCCCCCAGATCACTCTAGTTCCTCCTCTAGGAGGCTGATCTCAATGGACAGCATCCACCTGGTTCCCTTGCTCTCTGGCATCCTGTTCAGTTTGGCCAACGGGAGGCACCATCAGGAGATTGGAGAGAAGGAGGAGGAAGAGGTGGGGTGGTCTTACCCCAGATCCCTTCCTGCTAGGCTGTGCCTTGGCTGTGGCTGCTTTCCTCTGCCAGAGGCTGCAGGTTTTGGTAAAGACTCATGTACTTCATGCTTCAGGCCCAGGGTGGCAGCGATTCTCCTGTTGCCAGACTTGAGGTGTTTCACCGTCTTTTTTTGGTTTCCCATAACCCAGCTGTATTAGTTTCCTATGGCTGCCTTAACAAAGTACCACAAACTGGGTGGCTTAAAACAACAGAGACTTGCTGTCTCACAGTTCTGGGGGCTAGAAGTCTGAAATCAAGGTGTCAGCAGGGCCACGCCCTCTCCGAAAACTTTAGGCAGATCCTTCCTTGCCTCTTCCTAGCAGCTGGTGGTTTGCTGGCAGTCCTTGGTGTTCTTTTGTTTGTTTGTTTGTTTTTGTTTTTTTGCGGTACGCGGGCCTCTCACTGTTGTGGCCTCTCCCGTTGCGGAGCACAGGCTCTGGACGCGCAGGCTCAGCGGCCATGGCTCGCGGGCCCAGCCGCTCCGCGGCATGTGGGATCTTCCCGGACCAGGGCATGAACCCGCGTCCCCTGCATTGGCAGGCGGACTCTCAACCACTGCGCCACCAGGGAAGCCCCCTTGGTGTTCTTTAGCTTGGCTTGCCTTTCCTGTCACATGGTGTTCTCCCAGTGTCTTTGTCTTTACGCTGCTTTCTTCTTACAAAGACATCAGTCATGTTGACTTAGGGGCCTACCCTACTCCAGTCTGACCTCATCTTAACTAATTACATCAATCTTAACTAATTACAGCAATTGCAATGATGCTATTTCCATATAAGGTCACTTTCTGAGGTACTGGGGGTTAGGACTTGAACATATCTTTTTTTGAGGGACACAGTTCAGTCTATAACACCTGCCCACACCTTTGCAAATGTCCTTTTCATTAGATTCTTTCTGATCTCCCTTTTGACAGTGCCCTCCGTCCCCTGCTGGGACTCTGCTTGATACACCCAGTATCAGGGGCATGTGTAGGGAAAGAACATTCTATATAAGAAATGAGAATGTATTAAAAAAAAAAAGCCCTGAGGCAGGAGGAAGTGCTGTAGGCTTAAAGCTGCATTCACATCAAAAGAACAGTTAGCAGGGCTCAAATAAGCCTGTTTTCTTAGATAATTATTGTTGAATTCTCCCAAATTATTCAGGAAGTCATTCTGAAAAATTCCAAGACTGTGCTTACGTTTATGACTGTGATTTCTATCTGCCACAGGTTAGAGGTAATTTTAAGAGTTTTTGGCTAATGAACAAAAACAACCTTCCTCTAGGCCTGACGAGGAGAGAGTCCATATGAACAATAAATCAAAGCAGAGGTGGAAGACAGTAGTGGGGATGGAGCAGGTGATGATTTGGTTTGGTGGTAGCTGGGGCAGGTTGTGGCTAGGAGACGTGCTCTACTGGTCAGGGAGAGTCGGGACCTGCTGCAGAAGCTTGGCCCAGGCCTGTGGCAGGAGCAAGATGGAACTCGAACACAAGCATAGCCTATGTGGGGTGCCCAGGTGGAAGGTAGAAAAGTGTTCCTGGGCCCTGCCCTTGGACTCCCTCTTTCTTAGGCTCTGCGCAGATTGTGTTCCCTGTGCCCATTCTTTCTGTGTCCAGGTCAGCAATTAGGCCACAGCTTCCCAGGTCCTGGGAGATGTCTGTCCCTTCATGTGACTTCTGGGGAGAGTTAATGTTTCTTTACAGTCGCTGAGGGATAAATGAAATTATATTTGCGAACACTTGGCTCATTGCTTGGCCATTTGTTAGTTTCCTTTTTTTTGACATCATTACATAAAAATCAGGACACCTGAGACTTGGACAGTTAGTAGGAGAGACAAGAGTGCTTTGGAGGGGGCTTTATCCATCCTTTTCCATAATCCCTGTCAGCCTCCCATTCTTTGACATCTTTCCCAATTTTATGTGCTATGAAAATACTGCCTCAAGGCAAGTCCCTGAGGCATCTTTCAACCAGATTGCAGCCCCTTAGCCCCTCCTTTGTAGAAATTCTGGAGTTTCACTTTGTTATAAAGCAGAAACTAACACACCATTGTAAAGCAATTATACCCCAATAAAGATGTTTAAAAAAAAAAAAAAAAAGAAAGAAATTCTGGAGTTGCCTTTGTATGCTTTATGATGTGTAAGTGCAGCCTCACAATTGTTGTTTGGTCTGTCTTTATCTCCTGTGTAATCCCCTCAAAGCACCCGTTGAACCCATAAAGGTCCTCAGAAATGCTGATTGAAGTGAAATGATTTTTTCTGCCCAAGAAGACTTGAAAGTGAGTTGCTGTCTACAACACCCCAGGAGCAGAGGAAGACATTAAGGACCTCATTCCCAAGATCATGGCCATAGGAAGGACCCCATGTCTTTGGGTTGTGGCTCTAAAGATGGACCATATCGTTACAGAAACTTGTGCTCCCTTCAGCCTTACCAGACAGAAGAGGGTTAAGAAAGGCACTGCTGACCTCAATACACAAGCTGCCACGAGCACTTCTTGCTTTTCCATTAGTGTACAGTTGCTAGAGATGGCTGTGAGGCTGAGGTAGTTAATATTTCATTTTCAGAGCCAGGGTGCTGCCTGGGGAGTCCCAGGAAAATCAACATAGATTACATAGCAATGGAGGAAGATGTGTTTATTGCCCTCACTGAGAACAGAAGGAAGAATGAAAGATTTGAAGGGAGAAGGGACCTTTGCAAGCCTTCTCATCCACGTTTCAGCCTTCACTTCCCCATGACCTCAAGCAGAGAGCGGCTTTTCCTGTTCTTCAAGTGAGTTCTTTGAACTCATATGCCATTTCTTTGAATTTGCACAGGCTGTTGAGCTCGAGCAGCTGGGTAACCCCACCTCTGCTCAGACAACCCTCAGATAGAACGCCACCTACACACTGGGCTGGAAAGGTTCTGGAACCCGGGAGTCCTTGTTTTTCACTGCCTGCTCTAGTCTCAAGGGGCAGCTGTGCTGTAGTGGAGAGACCACTGGATTTAGGCCTGGAAGATCTGGGTGTATACCTGACACCACCACTTACTTGCAAGTCACTTAACCTCTCTAAGCCTCCATTTTCTAGACAATAAAATGGGGATAATACTGCCTTGTGCGGTCTTAAAATAATGGATGTGGATACACCTTGTGACTAATCTCCAGGGAGACCTGCACTTGGGGTCAGCTCACCAGTGTGGAAGGTGGGAGGAAAGGGCAGGCTTTGCTGCGCCCTATGTGGACCCAGAGGAGTTGCACCATGGGGAAGGCAGCAAGTAGTAAGTCCCTTCTCTCTCACTGTAGTTTCAAGAATCTCCAGGGAGAATTGGCCTCTACAAGTAAAGTTGTTCTGGAGACCAGGGCCATAGAAGTCTCCTCGTTGGTTTATAAAGTTCAGGGAACCATCTTGGTCCGTCTGACACCTGTGTATCATGTAATTATTCATTTCCCTGTCCCTGTCATTTGGCACTGCAAAATCTTGCTTCTTCTAAAAGGAACAAACATCTCTTTTTGCTCCAGCAAGACATCTGGCTTGATTCCTGAAAAACAAAATCAAGGGAAAAGGAAGAGAGAGGAGCCCTATCAGAGCATCAAGGGACTGAGCTACCAGGGTGGGGTTACAGAGCCACCTTCCATTTCCATCTTCCCACCATCTCTCCCAGGAGTCATTTCATCAGGGAGGTCATTTATTCATTCACCCAATTATTGGGCAAACATCCACTGGCTTCTATGGTGGACTCAGTGTGAGGCTGGGCTCCATGGAGGTGACAATGTTTTGGGCTCTCTGGGGCTCACCTGGCCCAGGAAGAAGTGCAGGGCCTGCAGTTCTGAGGCTCCAAGGCTGTTCTTACCTGTGCAGCCTAGTGGCAGGAGATGTGGTACGTGGCTTCCCCTGAAGATTGAAGGGTCTGCTTCCGGGAGTGTCTCCTGGCCCTTTCTTCCTCGTCTTAGCCCTTAGTGTCTCAGCGACTCGCCTGTGTGCTCTTGGGCTTGCCTGTGGACAGCGAGGAAATGAGCCTGAATCAGCAGATGTTCTACCGCCAGAGAACAGCCTCACCGGTAGTACAAACAATCTAGGGACTTTTTCTTTCTGCTGCAAATGGCAGCGTCTCCCTCGTAGAGTTGAAACCAAGATTTTGGCAGGGCAGATGTTGCTATTTAGATTCAGACAGCTTTTAATCTTCTTTCCCCCCCTAGTTGTGGATGTTCCTTTTATTTTTTGTTGCAATATATTTATTTTGGATCTTTTATTTATATACCAAGGGAGCTGCTTCCTAGGAAGGGAGCTAGACTTGGCCAAATTGCCCATCTTCCACAGGACCTGAGCCCGTAACAGTTGCACAGAATTTAACAGAAAATATGATTGCACTGGATATAATTTTTAGTAACAGTTAAGTGCCTCCTGTAGTACTCTGCCCATATCAAGAGCCCTGTAAGTGTTGACGCTGTAATAGAGAAACACAGCACAAAATAAGCATAATGGGGGGATGGGGTAAGTGGAGTGGGCAATGAAAATTAAATGAGAAAAAGCAAAGTTAAAGCATGAAAAAAGGTTTAATGGGATATTGTAGAATTATCTACTGAAAGGACAAAGTAGAACAAACTAAAAATAAAAAGGAAATATAACAGCTTAGATAAGAGGACTGTGGAAGCAGAGAAAAGCTGGAAGGTAATTAGGACAATCACCTCGATGCAGTGGGTCTCAGTCTTGGCCTCACATTGGGATCCCCTGGACAGTTTTAAAAAATGCTGAAGTCTGAGTGTTACCCACAGAGAGTCTGATTTAATTAGTCTGGGGTGGGGTCCAGGCATCTGGATTTAAAAAAACTCCCTAGGTAATTCTGATGTGCAGCTAGGATTGAAAACCACTGTGTAAGAGCATCATTTAGTAAAACAAAGAATACACCTTATATTGCAGTAAAGTCTTATTATAGTGTTGTCCTCTGGGGACAAGGCAAAACCTGTGGCCAGGTGTCACCTGTGACTGGGATGATCTGCCATCTTATCCTTTTCTCCAGGTCCAGCGTGGACCCTCAATAGCTCTCCTTCTTGGTGATGTTTCACTGCCTGTCTCTTATGAATCAGAGGGCATGAGGACCTGCTGAGGTCAGCTTCAGCCATCTCCCTGTTGCCCTGAGCTCCTACAGCAGTGTGGGGCACTTAGTGGGTGCTTAGTAAATAGTTGCTAAGTGCTATGGTCCTTGTCGTTCTGGGTCCTTCTCTGCCAATTAAAATGAGCTGTCTATGGGTCTTGGTTCCTCCTCTTAATCCTGCCCTGACCTTCAAGATCTAAATTATACCCTACTCGGCTCCCTCTTGAGAGAACAAATTCAGCCAGGAGAGTCTTCTTGCTGTGATTCTTTAGATTGGACAACACGTCACTGTGTGTATGAAGTGGAATGCAGCCTACAGCACCCCAGATCCACATCTCCCTCCTTCCCTCCCTCCCTTCCTTCCTTCTTGTTGTCCTGTAATTCCCAGGCTCACAGCAGAGCACAGTCATCTAAGGAGACCTGCCACAAAGAGTGAAAATGTGTGCAGTGCCCTGAAGTGGCCATGTGTTTTTGGAGGAGGTGAATCACCTTCTGTTCTCCTGGAATTATTGATTTCACAGTGAAGATTTGCTGCCACAGAGCTGTGGGTAGAATGTAAAGTTATTGCCATCTCTGGAACTCCTCTTTGATTTCCCCTGCTTGCTGGAATAACTGTGGGGTTCTGGCAGTCCTCAGGGAGAACATGGAGAGGCCAGAACAGAGCTGTTCATGCTGATAAGAGACTAATCTTATGCCTTTGCTGATAGTAGTCTATTTATAAAAAAAACAAACCCCAAATAACTGTAATTTTGTACTTCCATCCAACAATATCCAGTAGAGAGGAAAAAGCTGGGAAAACTTGGATTGGGCCCAGAGGTTATTAGTTTTAAATGAACGGAATAGAAGCTCCTCCCCCTTTGTAATATTTCTCTGCACATAAGAAAAAGCACTCCCTACTCTCCTCCTCTGAAAGGGAGAAAAATATTTTGTTCAAGGTTCTTGGTTGGCAGTAGGGCTGGGGGACAGGCAAGAGAGACAGAGAAGATAAATGCTTTTCTTTTTTCTCCTTTGGTGATGGGAGTTTATGAAAAAGTAGAATGTCCATGCTTCCATGCTTTTAGGGAGCTCAAATTCTGTAGCTCTGACATCATATAGCCGTGGAATTAAGATCTTACCTTATACATCTTACATCCTCTAACCTGCCAAGTGTTTCCTAGGGTAGAAAGTGGTGACAGAACTGGGCTGTCCCAGAACTGCAGGGAAATTCCACAGCCACCAACAAAAACTTGTGTCATCCTTGCTTTTTCTGGTTGGCCTTCCAGCCCAGACACAGTTCCAGAGGTATCTCCTATGCCTTGGGCTCTGAACTAACATACCTACTACTTTTGCTTTGTTTTATCACAGGTTGAGGGGAAAAAAGGAGCGAGGCTGAAAAAATGCTAAAACATGAGGTCAGCTCTAAAGATATAGAGCTTAAGAAAATGATGGAAGAGAAAAAAGGAAGCACTCTAGGGTGCTTTGGTTAAGGCAGCTGTGTAGATAAAAAAAAAAGTGGCCATGAGGTAGCTTTGGGAGCTGGAAAAAGAGACTTCCAAAACCAATGAAGTGAGAAAGTTAGTATCTGAGTGGATGTTGGTCCTACAGCATCCTGGGCCACCATAACCCAGTGCCCTTGTCATGTCCCAGGAACGTCACTCACTCTGGATCTGCTGCTGCCCCGTTGCCATACTCTGTGTATCTCTGATGTTCAAATTGGTTACGCGGGGTTTGTGGCGCGTCTTTGGTGGAAAGGGCCAACGACTGGGGTACATAAAATATTATCCATCATATTCACCATGGCTTGGGACCGTATAGTTAGGAGTGGTTGTTTTATGGTCACCATGGTGTTGCTGTTTTAAAGCCTAGTTTAGAATGCAGGTGCTGTTCTATTCATCAGGGATGTGACAAGTTAAAGGGCTGTTAACACTGAGCTGTGTAATGAACAGTTAGTATGAGTGAATGAAAAGATTACTGAATAGAGATACAAGCTATCCAGTTGGCAGGGCTTCAACTGCCAAGTAGTCTGAGAGTTTGCACACATGCATGACTGAGTAGTGACTGTGAACGGGGAAGTTACCAAAGGAGCGTGAAGGAAGTACCATGGGTGGCAAGGTAGCCCCGCGTGATGAAGAACCTCAGCATCGATCAACTGGAAGTAACATCCTGAGTGAAACTGAGGTCCATGACAGCGCACACAGTATCAATCTAAACTGATGTCAGTGTCCAGTCTGCAGCGAGAAATCAGGGATGCAGGACAAAAAAGATGCAGAAGGAAGGGCACATGCCAAGAAGATGGGCTGGAAGAGCACAGGGAAAGGGGATTTTTGCAAGACTCAGCTGACAATCATCTGTCTCTGTCAGAAAACCTTATTTTTAAGCATGCCAGCTCAAGTCCCAATTGGTGACCCAGAGGCTGCAGTGTGCTGGGAGGAGAACTGTTGCCTCTACTCACGATCTGCTGCATTTGCGTTGACTCACAACGTGGTTGGGGACTCAGCTAGACAGCACACTAAATACCCAGCAGAATTCCTAAAACCACCATTGGCCCAGAGAACCCTTTGTTAATAAATATTATAGCACAATCTGTGTTTATCCAGGGAAGTGTGATAGGGAAGGGAAACTAGCAGGAAAAGAAAATAGAGTTTAAATGCCACGGCAGTTGAAAATATTTATTTTTACGGAAGAGATATAATCCAGACAATTTTCCTCTTGTTTTGAATGACTAAATCCTAAACTTCAAGGACGTGGAGGCCAATGACAATTTTTTTAGGGCAACCAAAATGAGGAAAAGCAGCCTCTGTGTACACACACCAAAGGGCCGTGGGGCCCGCGTCCACATTACAATCAGGGCCTCCCTGTGTGGTCATTGTGGCCCCCGACACACTTAGGCAGATCATCAAGTACAAAAAAGCTTTTAGCTTTTCTCTAGACAATCTTTAGTTTCCAAGAGGCCTTGGGAGAAGCTTGGAAAGGAACAGGATCAAAATTCAGATGAAGGAGCAGAGGTGCAATTACCACAAGCTATTATTAGAGCAGCTGGCGAAACATCTTTCTGTAAACCAGGGAGTCTTACTCTTATGCCCTCCTCTTTGGCCCTGAATCTAAATCGAGGAACCAGCATTATGTGGTTGAATCCCTGCTCTGGTTGGGTGGGAGGGTTTCAGGCAAACCCTTGTCCTTTTCTTTTATCTTTTTATTTTAAAGTAGGGAATAGATACAAGTGGGCACTATTGTGAAGAGTAGGTGGTCCATGGCTCTGACATACCAGCCTTGCCAGCTGTGGTGTGGGAAAGTAGGCAATTACTAAAACCTTTGTGGCAGCTCCTGTGACCACAAGGGATGATATTGGCTCCATTTAGCATGTTTAAATTTAAGTATTCACCTCATGTCAAAGTATGTAGCTGTGTTCTCTCATCTGAGGTTGTTCATTTGGAAATACAGAAGGATGAGGCATTATTTCTTTAAATAAAATATTCATTACCATCTGTGTCTCAGTGATCCCTAAAGCAGAAATTCAGTTCACACATTAAATTCAATAATCATATATTAAACACTTACTATGCAACACCCTGTGGAAACTGAAGATGAAACAGACTAAGAATTCCTGCCCTCAAGGGGTTTATAAATTAGGAGGAGCATAAGGGAGGTATCCAAACAATCATGTGAAAAGAGAGAAAACATGAAATGACTCAAGAGAGGTAACTGCAGAGAAAAAAATAAATTAAAAAAAAAAAAGAGAGGTAAGTGCTAACGTAGTTCACTTGGGGAGAGATCATATCCTCAGAGGCGAGTTTTGCACTGGAGATATAAATTTGGGAGTCCTGAGCACATATGTGGAATTCAACTCCATGAGCATGAATGAGATCACCTAGGAGAAGATACAGAAGGGAAAAGGGACCTAGGCAAGGGCCCTGGGTGCTCTATATTTAGAAGCTAGGTAGAAGAAGAGCCAGCAAGGGGACTGAGAAGGAGAGGCCAGTGATGTACAGGAAAATTAGTAAAGTATAGCATCTCAGAAGCTAAGCATGGAAAAGCATTTCAAGAAGAAATGGGTGGGGCTTCCCTGGTGGCACAGTAGTTGAGAGTCCGCCTGCCGACGTAGGGGACACGGGTTCGTGCCCCAGTCTGGGAATATCCCACATGCCGCGGAGCGGCTGGGCCCATGAGCCATGGCCGCTGAGCCTGCGCGTCCGGAGCCTGTGGTCCTCAACGGGAGAGGCCACAACAGTGAGAGGCCCGCGTACAGCAAAAAAAAAAAAGAAGAAGGAATGGGTGGCTAGTGGTGCAGTACACTGCTGAGAGGTCGTATAATTGTCGGCTATTTATTCCTGTGTTTGTTTTATGTCTGTCTCCTCTTAAGGAGGGCAGGCCCCCTGTTTATCTTGCTCGCACGTGTACTCAGTGTCTGGTGTGGTACTTGGCACAGAGTAGGACTCAAGATATATTTGTTTCATTAAGGAAGGAAGAATTAAAGCCAGTCTGAGGTGTTTGTATTTAATTAAGTAGGCAAAAAATAGTGTCTGAATAGCATCTTCAGATTCCTAACATGGAGTGTGATCTTAGCAAAAATGCAAGCCTCCTTTTGAAGGCCTGTACAGACCCACTGGCCTCATGCATACCTCCTCTCATCATCATTAGGTGTCTTCCAATCTGGATGCACAAGAACAAGAAAACAGCAAGAATCCATTGGGTGATTCATATACTAAACATGCAACACCCTGTGGAAACTGAAGATGAAACAGATTAAGAATTCTGCCCACAAGGGGTTTATAAATTAGGAGGAGCATAAAGGAAGTATCCCAGCAACCATGGAAAAAGAATCATAATCCTGAGAGCAGTGTTAGCCACTAGAATCTCATGAGATATTAATGGTTGTGCCCTTATAGAAAGAATTCTCTGAACCCAATTCTGGGCTAAGTAGGTATATTTACAGCAGGAGTTCTCAGAGCACGTAATATGCTAATAAAGAATTGTGAATATTAAGAGAGATCTATTAAGGTAGAGCATTTGCCAAACTTATTTGACCATGGAATCCTTTTTAATTGCTTAATAACTGTTAACATTTTAAGAGACAGTGACATTATGAAGAACAATTTGGCAAGTGTCACCTCTGAGTTTTTCTGAGAAGAAAAAAAATCATATCAAATTCCTTTTTAGTTGACATGGGGAGAAACTCTCCATGTTGGATACAAATTACATGGGTGGAGTCAAAGGGTATGATAGGTTGTATCATTATTATCCTCAAGTATTTGATCCTACCTTTTATATGAGAGGATTATCAATCCCTGCCACTGCTTCATGTCCTGCCAGTGTCTTCTGTGGGAGGGGCATGAGTCCCTTCCCAGCTGATTTTGAGTGTGGTCATGGAAAGGCTTTAGTCAGTGAACATGGGTGGACATGATGTATGCCATGTCTGAGCAGATGCTCTAAGGAGCACTCTGAGTTTCTATCAGCAGCTCTCTTGTTCTTCTTCCTCTGTCATGAGAACAGTGTGTCCCAAATAGTGAGTTATCTTTCAGTCTGGTTTCTGGAATGGGAAGACTCAGAGAGCAGAACTTAGCAGACACCTTGTAGCCATCGACTTGTAGTAAAAGCAGGAGCAAAAAGTAAATGTTCGTTGTTTAAGCTATTGAGATATTGGTGCTGTTTGTTACTGCAGCAGAGTTGACTAATACAAAGAGGGAAATATGGAAGGCTGTAATAAACATGACAGTTTCTTTCCAGAGCTCCCAGAAGAGATACAACCCTGGAGGAGAAGCAGAAAACAGAATGGCTTACTTTGTAGCTGAATTTTTTACACTTCACAGGAGAAAAGTTGTATTTTTGTTCTGATGAAAAACAATTTCATGAAAGAAGAAAACTACAACAGCTTAGATAAAGATTTGTAGACTTAGTGAAGACTGTAGATGCTGGCATATCTGAGAAGAAATCTCAATATTTCAAGCTGAATGAAATCAAAGGACACACAGAAGTGGAAGTTGATACGTGCCTCCCTGTAGAGCACATTACTTTCTTAATTGTCTCTTCAGATTTCCTCACAGTTCCCATTAACAGGATGGGAAGAGGTCAGTGCCCCACAGCACCAAATTCTGGAAAATCCCAGAGGTTTGGGAGGGATCTTTTTTTTTTTTTTTTGCGGTATGCGGGCCTCTCAGTGCTGTGGCCTCTCCCGTTGCGGAGCACAGGCTCCGGACGCGCAGGCTCAGCGGCCATGGCTCACGGGCCCAGCCGCTCCGCGGCATGCGGGATCCTCCCGGACCGGGGCACGAACCCGCGTCCCCTGCATCGGCAGGCGGACTCTCAACCACAGCGCCACCAGGGAAGCCCGGGAGGGCTCTTTAATAAGAACAAAAAGTTAAAGGGAGTGACCATTATCCTAGGAAGTAATGTTCTTCTTTCCCTCTCCGCTTCCTCTTTGCTCTTCTTAATTCTTTACCTCCTAAACCCGTTCCTCTCCCATTTAGCTGGTCTATTTTGCCGTGTGCACAGCAGCGGCACTTTGGAAAGCTCTCAGCTGTGTTTGGCAGGGAATTTGCTACATCTGTGGTTAAAGAGCCCCAGTGAAATCTCTGATAGACATTAGTTTCCCCACAAAAAGACTGATTTGTTTAGTCTAGGTTCAGGATTTTTCCATTTTCAGTATGTTTGTTTGTTTAAATTGAAGACATCATATAGCCAAATGTGTGTGTGTGTATGTGTGTGCGTGTGCATATGTGTATTTAACTATCAAGGAGTCTCATCTTCCTTCCTGGGTCATCTTCAGGAGCCTCCAAGCATATATTACCCCAGGGAAGCAAGTGTTTTCTCTGTTAGGAGCTCACATCACTTGCTATGAGAAGCCGTCCCCAGCTCTAGGCCATCACTTCCGTCTCTATGTTCTCACAGCTGTGCACTCTTTTGTCTGTTAATGTCTCTATTTCCTTGTCTGTTTCTATCACTAGAAAGAGCACCTTGAGGACAGGAATTGAGCCTTGGTGGTTTCTATAGCTCATCGTGTGGCACAACACCAGGAATATTGTACGTGCTCAGTACATATTTGAGGGATGAGGGTATCTATCCCCATAATTATAAACTTGTGTATTTTAATAATATAGCTACTGAAAATACCCACCCCAAATCCAAAACACCGAAAGGGCTCATCGTAAGCCCAGCCAGGAGTCACTGAGAAAATCATCATCATATTGACCCCTCTGATTTCCTCATAGCTGGCCAGTTTCTCTGAGCAGGTTTTGCTTACCTGTGCCAGATCCCTATGTGGGAACTGGCTCAAATCTACAGAGGATCCTTTGACCCTCTCAGTTGTCCTGTGTGCCCCCAAATGGGCTCTTGAGTATGTCAGACAGCTAGAGAATGGGTAGAAATCACTGGTCTCTGAGAACATTTGATCTCCAGATCAGGGTGACTCTGGAGTCTTCAAGCTCACTTAAAAGTGAGACTATAGCAAGGCTTGGGACCCAGCTGCAGCCCAGAGTCAGGGATGATCACCAGATTCTGGAAAATTCTGGAATCTAGGAGAGTCATTCAATCATTCAGAGAAATATATTTATGCAATTCATCAGGTTTAAGATAAGTAAAAGCAGATAGAGTCCTTGGTCTCTCAGAGCTTACAAACTAATGAGAAATTAGACATTAATCAAATTAATGAAATATATTACAAACTGAAATATGAATGCATACTTAAAACCCCAAATCTGAACTTGCTGGGACATCTCAAGACATCTATGAAGAATTGATGTGTAAACTTTGATCCAAAAGATGAGTAGGAATTAAATAAGTGATGAGGAAACAAAAGAAGTATTCCATAGGGAGGGAACAATATGTGCAAAGGCCCTGAGTTGAGAGGGTACCTGGTGCATTTAAGCAACTGGAAGAAGGCCTGTTTGACAGGAACTTGGGAAATGAGGGAGAGAGGGGTGAGAGGTATTGGCAGTGGAGGTGAAAAGAGGTCAGAATGTGCAGGGTCTTAGAGGCCACTTTAAGGATTTGTCTTTTGCTTATAAGCAATGGGAAGTCACTGAAGGATTTTTAATCAGAGGTATGACATGATCATAATTGTATTTTGAAGATCACTTTGGCTACTGTGGGGAGGAATGTATTGGAAGGTCCTAGAGACCAGCTAGCTCATTCAAAAAGCTAATGAAATGATTCAAAGGAGAACATGGTAGCTTGGACCAAGGTGTTAGTGGTGGGGGATGGAGAGAAGTGCATGGATTTGAGATGATATATAAGATAGGAAACCTTGGGAAAGGATCATATTTAAAAGGAAGATTTTGACTTAAGTCTTGGAGTTGAGCTGAAGTAACTTTGAAGCATTTAAGTGGATATGGTAAACAATCAAGTTGATACACAGATAATCATGTATTTGTACTCAACTCATAGTTATTAACTATCAGCTATATGCTAATCACAGTATTGAGAATTGTATGGAACAGAATAGTATATTGAACTTGGATTCTTTTTTTTTTTTTGCGGTATGTGGGCCTCTCACTGTTGTGGCCTCTCCTGTTGCGGAGCACAGGCTCTGGACGTGCAGGCTCAGCAGCCATGGCTCACGGGCCCTGCCGCTCTGAGGCATGTGGGATCTTCCCGGACCGGGGCACGAACCCGTGTCCCCTGCATCAGCAGGCAGACTCGCAACCACTGCACCACCAGGGAAGCCCTGAACTTGGATTCTTTTCTTGAAGGAGTTCAAAATTATGAAATAGTCATGAGGAATGGTTGAGGATATTTGGTATAAAGAAATGAGGGCTTGGAGGTTGAATATGATAGCTGTCTTCAAATATTTAAAAATATAAGGGTAGAACTTAGTGTGTGTTGCTCCAGAATGCATAACAAACACCAACATGTGAAGTTACAGGGAAGCAGACTTCGATCTGGTATAAAAAGTGATTTTTTAATATCAGAACTATCATTGAAAATACTTGAGACTGAATGATCCTTTATTCAATCAATATTTAATGAACATGTAAATTGAATGGAGGGATTCCTGCTTGACCTTTTAAGATCCCTTCTGGTTTCAAATTCAATGATTCTAATTTTCTGTTTAAACTCTTAATTGTTCAGAATGAAGGTCACAACTTGGATTTCCTTGAGTCCACTTCCTTACTTGGACCCATCCTATATCCTCCCTGGGCACTTTCAGGATGCTGTAATGAGTCGTTTCTTCAAGGTTGTGACACCTTATGATAGAAACGACATTCTCTTCCTTGGTTTGATACAGAGGAAGAAGTGTACTCTGATTCCCTTCTTTTCTCATGCCTCTCACTCCTTACCACAATAACACGATGCTGAATGCCTTGTTTGTAAGTGCAGCCGATTGATGGCACTGTTCCTGGACACAAGGTACCTTCTTGCTCCCTTTGAACAATCATGTCTTCCATTTCTAGCCACACAGGATGCCTAGGGACTCCTTTGCTTGGGAGCCTGGTGGAAGTGTCATGCTTATATTGCCATGCCCTGACAGTTGACCTCAAAGACTTTTTCAGAGGATGGGCAGACACTCTCGGATTTCTCTTCACTGCTCTGAACTCTTTCAAGTGAGCCCTTTTCATGCTGAATAAAAATCACAGAAAGGAGGATAATGGGAAGAACAATAATATGAATTTATTCAACCCTCAATTCCCTTTACAAATGCAGTGGACAGAGCAGGGACAATACAAAAATATTTGCTGACTTTTATATCATTCACATGGCTCTGGGATTTCTGCAGAAACACTTGGTCCATGTCCACACTATACCAGAGCGTTTGGTGGCCCTATCTCCACCCAAGTCTGAGGCTTCAGGTATTATGTAAAAGACTTTCTTATCTACCTCCTGGTAAGCTCAGGGAATTTCTCCAGGTATTTAATTTTAATTCTTGTTTGGTTTCTTTTTTCATTGTTTTGTGCTCAGACTCTCTCAGATTGTTATGTGGCAGTCTGGTTGCTTTCCCCGCAAATGTCCCTCTTCCTTGCCTCCAGGCTCTGTTTTTCCCCATCTCAGGTTCCTAGTGGCCTCAGCCCAACATGGGCCAGAACTTCATGCTCTTATCCATTCTGCGGGAGGAATGGACAACTAGAGACACACTTTTATCTCCTGTCCCTTTTCTTCCCAATCAGACTTAATCAGACACTAATGACTCATGGGTTTTTTTCTGGTTTGATCTTGAGTTGAAGGTGTGTAGCACAAGGGTTGCAGTGGATAATCCAGGAAGGTCGCCATGGTGTGGTAAAGAGTACACTGACTCAATAAATATTAATTCATTTCCTAATCTGCTTGTGGATGAATGAGAAGTGGACATACCTAGAATTTATGTAATGCCTCCTTCCAAGGAACATACAAGGACACAATAGCACCTCAATGAGACTATTTATTATATCAGTAACACAAATAATCTGTAACCTGATTTGTGGATGACTGATTGCTTATTGTGAGTCTCACGCCTGGCTGCACATCAGAGTCCCTTCAGGAGCTTTATTTATTTAAAGTTATTTATCTATTTTTGGCTACATTGGGTCTTCGTTGCTGCGTGCGGCCTTCCTCTAGTTGCAGCGAGCAGGGGCTACTGTTCGTTGCGGTGCGCAGGCTTCTCATTGTGGTGGCTTCTCTTGTTGAGAAGCACAGGCTCTAGGCATGTGGGCTTCAGTAGTTGTGGCTCATGGGCTCAGTAGTTGTGGCGCACGGGCTTAGTTGCTCTGCGGCAAGTGGGACCTTCCCAGACCAGGGATCAAACCCGTGTCCCCTGCATTGGCAGGTGGATTCTTAACTACTTTGCCACCAGGGGAGTCCCAAGGAGCTTTTTACAAATATAGATTCTTGGATGACATTTGCAGACAACTGATTTATATTTCTCCACGTCCATGAAATTTTTCAATAATGATGGGTTCCTAGACCAGTGGTTCTCAAACTTTAATATGCATATAACTCATCTAGGGAATCTTAAAAAGTGCAGATTCTGATTCAGTAGATCTAGGGTGGTACCCGAGATTCTGCATTCTGACAAACCTCTAGGTGATGCTGATGATGTTGGTCCAGAGACCACATTTGGAATGGCAAGGTCTTAGACCTGAGAGGGGAAGAGCATGGGGTAGGGGAGGGAGGCTGAATTACCTGGGAAGCCAGAGCTCCATGCCCACACCAATTAAATCAAAATCTCTGGGGATATATTCCAGACATTGGTATTTTCAGAGTTTCCCCACATAATTCAAATATGCAGCTGGAATTAAGAGCCATTGTTCAAGAGATTCCTTGATCACATCTAATGCCCATTTCTCTGTAGCCAGGGCAGGAGACCTCAGGGACACCTTCCTTGTACTAAAAACCCAACAGTTCTTTTTCTGCTTATAGCAGAATTTCTCAAACATGTCCTTGGACCACTGCATCATAATTGCCTGGGGTCCTTGTTATAAACACATGTTTTGGGGCCTGCCCCCAGATAGACTGAATTAGAATCTTTGTAGCCTGGGCTCAAGAATCTGATTGGAAACAATCTCTCTTAGTGCTTTGCGTGCATAATAAAGTTTGAGAAAAACTGGCTTATAAGATAAAATCAAATCTCTTTAGCCTTGTAGCCGGGAGTGTCTAAACAAGTTAGTCTCAACCAGAGTTTCTGAGCTCTCTCTTTCCCTGCTCTACTGCATTAATCCCCGGTGGTAGGCAGCCTCTAAGATGGCTCCCAATGAGTCCTACCTCCTGGTATTCATGCTCTCATGTAATTTTCTCCCCTTGAGTGTAGACTGCATTTATTGACTCATTTCTACTGAATAGAATATGGCAGAAGCGATTAGGTTACCAAAAGACTGTGCGTTCCATCTTGGATGCCCTCTCTCCCTCAAAGCCCTTTCTGTAGGGAAGTAAGCACCATGCTGTGATGAACCCAGTGGAGATGTCTATGTGAGAACTCAAGGCTTGCCAGCATCCACATGAGTGAGCCTGGAAGTGGATCTTCTTCCAACAGATGCTTGAGATGCCTGCAGCCTTATGAGAGACCCTGAGCCAGAGGACCCAGCTAAGACACACCTGGATTCTTGACCCGTAGAAGACTGTGAGATACTAAATGTTTTGAGCCTTTCAATGTTGCGGTAATTTATTATATAACAACAGAGAACTAGTACACCCACCTTGAAATACCCTTCCTCCTCCTTCCCTTCCCCTCCTCCTTCCTTATCCAAGGCCCACCTCTTTAAGCCTTAGCTGTTGTAGGAAACTTTTCTCATAGTGATTGTCTTTTCATGAACTCCTAGAACACTGCATGTGAAGTTGGCAGCACTCATTGTTAGACTGTCTATACTTGCTGGTATTTTTAAATTCATTTGTAATCTCTAGTTGTAATGTCTAATGCTGTCTTTTAAAATAAATTGTAATCCCATTGATGAGAATGGAACTTAAAACAGAAGTTGACCTAGAACTCTTTCTATTCCTAAGACCTATCCCAATATTATAAACACAGTAAGTGCCCTATAAATAAATGTGTGATGAAGGTAACAGTGCATTGGAGGAATATTGGGTAGAAGCCATCAGGAGAGCTGTAGTTCTCACATTCACATCTACTTTGTATCCTAGTGCCTGATTTTTAACCTTATGTGAACAGAGGATTCCAGACAGATAGATACTTGAGCAGAAAAACAAAGAGCTGGCTACTAGTGCCAACAGGATGAAAGCACTCCCTTGATGATTATTAAATGTTTGTATCCTTAAGCCCTCTGCCCATCAGTCTGCTCAGTTGTTCCTCCAGGCCTTGGCTCCCTGTGGTCCCAGATACCTTAGGCTCCCCCACTTCAACTTGGGACTTGGGCATCTATTTTTTAATTTCAGTTGATTTATGACCGTCTCAGAAATCCCACACGGCCACAGATATTTGTCTCCAAAATCTCTCTTGGCAACCGACATAACGGAAGCCTGTGCATTATCCTTCCCTGCCATCCCCGTGGGTCCCCAGGGCTCCTCTGTCAGTAAGGAAGGATATAAAACATTCAGTACCTGAAATAGTTATGGGAGCATTTCAGAAAATGACTCTAGTCATCCTTCATCACAGACTAGGAGTTAAAGGTATCTCTAATACCTTTGGAAATTTTGATTAGGATGGTAATGGAAAAGCATCCTTGCTTTATCTAGTTTACCTACATGAATGGTTTCATGATAAAGACTCTGGAATGAGCTACAGCACTCCCTGTTGTAGAAACTTGTTCATCTCAGCCTCTCCACAATGAGAGGACCTTCTCAGTATTGAAGGCTGTTTTTTTTTTTTTTTCAATCTTTTCTCAGGAGTCTGTGAGAGATAGGAACGGAGTCCCCTTGGTCTCCCTGCACAAACCCTAACAGACTTTTCTGCCCACCTTGGCTGACAAAGAAGGCCCCTCTCCACCAACTACAAAGATAAGGCCCTTGCCCCAACTCAGCTCCTGACTGTCTTATCAGATGTTACTGTTGAGGTTATCAAGTGGTCTCACCTCAGGGGTGGTGCTCCTTTTAGCCAAAGGTGGTCTCTAACTGGATCTGCCGCCTTGGTTTGACTTGGGGATTTGAGGTGATCAGAATCAGAACTGTAGCACTGTGGATGTCGGACCCACAGTAGTAAGTTCCAACGTCTTTTACTGTTGTTTTCTGAATGTCGAGTATGTATTGACTTTTTAAAGCATCAATTTTTCCCTTTGAAATTACTCCTTTCATTTTCATTAGAATTATTGCTTAATCTGTATACTAAAGTCAGGGAGTTATTTTCATTCTTCTCATACCAGCTCATCTGGTAGTTCTTCAAGTCCCCTCCAGTTATGCTGCAACGGAAGGTGGCAGGCTCCCCAAGGAGAACAGTCAGAGTTTTGGTCTCTGGTTCCAAAATTACATCCAAATAGACCCCTGAAAGGGAAAACCCAAAGTTAGAGAGGCCTCAGAGAACTCCCTCCACTCCACGGGGAGGGGCTGTCAGAGCCATGCTCAGCAATGTTCCCCCTTTGCCCCCAGCAAATTGTTCCTGCTACACATTTCCCTAAGAGTAAAAGGCCCATCGGCTTGTCCTTACCTGCCCAGCAGACGGCCAGGTGGAAGAGGGCACAGGACCACACCATGGCTTCACAGGGATGACTCTATGGTGTGATGGTCCATTGGCTGCCTCTGCCCAGATCAGCTGCTGTCTGCCCATGGGAAGTTCTGTCTGTTATAAGGGTGGCTGGGTATTAGTCACTTCCTCAAAGCGAGAGTGACAGGCCTGCAAGGCCACAGCTTAGGCTGTTTATTTGACAAACATGGGCTAATGGCCTGTTGCAGGCCGGATACTATTTGGGAGACATAAAGGTGAACTTCTGACATAAAGATGTAAAGTTCTGCCTTGAGAGAGCTCAGTGTTTTGGGGAGACAGACATAGAGCAATTACAAAGGGCTGTGAAATGCTATTTAAAAAGGTAGGGGCTTCCCTGGTGGCACAGTGGTTGAGAGTCTGCCTGCCGATGCAGGGGACACCGGTTCGTGCCCCGGTCCAGGAAGATCCCGCATGCCGCGGAGCGGCTGGGCCCGTGAGCCATGGCCACTGAGCCTGCGCGTCCGGAGCCTGTGCTCCG
>NW_020172816.1:99105-119487 GCF_003031525.2 Neophocaena asiaeorientalis asiaeorientalis | reverse complement strand
GAAAAAAAAAAAAAAAAAGGTAGATCCAAAGCACTCCAAGAGCACAGAGGAAAGAGCTGCTTCTGCCTGGGATACTCAGAAGTGGTAACTGAACTGAGCCGGGAGAGTTGCAGAGGCCTTTGTCTGGAAGGCATTTCTGGGAGAGAGCTGCACGGAGAAGGGGCAGGGGCGTGCAGCAGCAAACCAGTCTGCCAGTTATGGTCATTCTGCCTCCACATGGTGCCTGTGCTGCTTCCATCTGTCCCCTCTGGCCGCTGCCATCCCTGCCTCAGGCTGAGCATTCTTTCCCGGTTGCCACCTATAGCTCTACTATTCTAAGAGGGCTTCCTGCTTCCAGACTCTCCCCCCTTTCATCCATTCTCCATGCAAGACTCACACTAATTTTTCTCCAGACCAAAGGGGGTCAGGTCACACTTCTGCTGAAACTCCTGTAGTTGCTCCCCTTGGCTTTTAGGGGAATGTGAAGATCCTGTGTCATGGCCATACAATCTCTTGATCTGCTTTCCTCTCCAGCCTCACTTTTGGCCATTTCTCCACTTGCACTCAGTACTTCAGCTGCACAAAAAAACCTTGCAGGTTCGAAGATGTATTATAGTCCTCGTATGCCCGGTTTTTGCACTGGCTGCTCCTTCTTCCTGGAAAAACCATACCTTCCTTCTCCTCCCCTCCCATCTCCCCCAAGGGAGGTGTCCCCCAGCGTTCCTTGAACTTGTTGGGTTACAGCACTTATCATCTCTATTATAACTATCTGATAATTTGTTAGTTTTCTGCTTTGGACTTCAAAATTCTTTAGGGCAGAGACAGTATCTTTGTATGTGCATTCTCGGTGCCCAGCACAGAGCTTGTCAATATTAGGAGCTCGGCAGATACCTGCTGGTCCAAGCAGGATTTCTGTCTGGGTCCTCCTGACTCTCAAGGAGGCGGGTGGGTTGCTCATCTAGTGATGGCTGCGACTGGGAGAGGATTTGCCAGCAACCCAAGCCAAAAGTTGGGGAAGCCAGGTCTTCTGCCCGTTGTTGTAGGTGTGGAGGAGAGGCGGGGTTCACTGCAGCAGCAGGTTAGCTCATACCCAACCAGAGCCTGCTTGTAATTGATTGTGGCTAACATTCTGATCACCACTGGTGCTTAGGTGGTATCACTACCTACGTCATTTATATGCAAAAGGACCACTGGCTTGGCAGGTCTTAGAGCTTTGGGTTTTGAATCTTGGCTTTGCATCTCACCAGTAGCTGGGCAAGTTACATCACTGAGTCTTGATTTCCTCATCTGCAAATAGGGTAACTACTTCACAGGGATGTTGTGAGGTTGGAATGAGAGAACACACGTGAAATACTTATCCCTGTGCCTGGCACACATTGGTAGGCCACCACAGAAGTTGGTTTCTTTGTCATGGATGGGTTAGTGACCTAGTCAGAGCTCCCTACCTGAGCCATAGTCACCTGGGGAGACATAGAGCTTGTCATTCCAAGCCTGGCACAGGACTTTCCTGTGAGGGAAGGAAGGAAGCTGAGCTATGTTAGGCTGTCCCTAGGACTTTGGGCAGGTAAGTGGATGAGCTGAACAGAGCCGTGTCAAAGTCGAATGGGCAGTGTCAGTAACTTCTGTGCCCTTAGGCTCAGGGTCATCTCTGGCAGCTAAGGATTGAAGCCACATATGAGCTAGAGCCCCAGTCTTCTTTGTCCAACTGGGATGAAGAAACAATAGGAGGACTGGAAGAAGCAAAAAGGCCCCAAGGTCAGATCACAGCAACCCATACTGGCTACTAGTGCCATTCTCTCTGATGGTCTCTGGCTCTCTGAGTCTTTAGTATCAAACAGCCACAGGGTCACTCGAATATCAGTGGGAGAGAGTGCCAGAACTTCTGAGTTCCTCTATAATTGGAAGTTTCAGGACCTACCTTGCCTTTGATTTGAGAACACATCTACGCTCACCCTTTTGAGTTCTTTGGGTGAAAAAGGAAATAAATTTAGTGAACGAAAGCCCTTTCCTTGCCTTATCTCTTACTCATTAGCCTCAGACATCTCATTTTAAGCATTCGTAACAGTGAAGTCAGACTCTGACGTCTGCCCGTGGTTGGTCTCCGTTTAGGTATGGCAGTTATCTGCTCTCTGCCTGTTTCTAGTTGCTGTATTTGCTCTCTGTTTCTCTGCTCTGACACTGGCTGGTTGGACAAGCAACCTAAGAATAGGAACGGAGGTGAATGAAGAGAGAGGAAAGTGCATTTCTATTTCCCTTGATCGGGATCTCAGCTGCCTGGTGTCCCAGGACGGCCTTCAGTAAGCAAGTGGCTCTTCTCCGTCTGACTGATCTGCGCCCAGAGAGCTCAGGAGGCTGGGATGACTTTGTTTCTCTGATTTGTTTTTCCTGAAATGTCTGGGCCACACTCGTTTTAAAGCAAACATAAGATATTTTTGGAAACTAGTGAGGAATTTCAGTGGGTGTCAAGGAAAATCACAGCGTCATTTGTCTCTAAAAAGATTTGGGTTGTCAGTGTTCCATCTGCGACTCACTTGCCCAGCTGTTTGGCACTGAATGAAACAGCTGCGAAGCAAAACAGCGTAGAGGCAAGTGGGGGCTATTTAGAGTTATAATTCTGCTTCTGTTGCTGACTTGGGACGTTGTGATGTAAATAAATAAACTTTTCCATATTTAGTCTCAGCTCAGCTCCTTTAAGATGTTTTCCTGGCTCCCATCACCCAGCTCATCCTGAAGTCTAAAGGTCCTAATTCCACTCTGTACCTTCCGTCTCGAACCCTCCCGTAATTATTACAACCAAGTACTTGTCTTGCTTTCACATGTGTCTGATTTGGTTCCTCTATTTGGCGACAAGCCCCACTACAGTGTGAACTCCAGAGTGGCAGAAAGCTTGTGTTACTTGCCTTGGTATCCTCGGCTTTTGGGATGATGTCTGGCAGGCATACAGTAGACACTCAATATATATTGTTGAATTAAGAAAATGAACCATGCCAATTCTATAATCTGAGACTTATGGATACTTGATGAGCATTTGTTAAATAGTTCAACCTTCCTGTTCACCTTTTCTTCTAGGATCACATGGGGAGGTTAGAGGGCTTCCAGTTAGATGATGAGGTGGTTGGAGCAGATGCTCTCAGGTATACCATCAACTCCATCACAGTTTTCATTTTGGTCCCTGCAGATCACTACCAGGAAACCCACCCTTGGGCAGTGCTCTCCAGTCAATGCATAGTTCTTTAATAACTTTCTTCTACTTTATCCAAACTTTCCTCTACCTTTGATGGTAGTAGAAAAGGAAGAACGATTATTTCTCTCACTGAGACTGTTAGCATGGCAGAATCAGAGATCTGGGTGACAGATAGAGTCACGTCGAATCTCCTATTTCCACTTTAACATTCAACAATTCTGGGGATCTGTCACAAAGAACCCCAAAGTATCCCGGGGAAGAGAAAACCCAGAAAGAAAGTCACTCACTCACTCACCAAACACTGTGTGTGTCTGGGCCTGTCCCATCAGGGTTAAGACTTTGAAATCTGATTTCCAAAGCCAAATTTTGCAAAGGGTCCTTCTCCAGTTCTTTTATCCCGAAGAAAAGCCTCTTGTTTTGTGTGATTCTGTGCACTTGAAGGGCTGTTCTTGGGGGCACTGGTGCTGATGAGCCCATACGTTGGCTGCAAATGAGAAAGCCAGCAAGACAGCAGGGGATTAGTATTTTCGCTGATGAATAAAAGCAAGATCTGAAGCAGCAGGAGACCCTGCATCTTCAGAAAAGAAAATAGAGAAGCCACGTCTCAGCTCAGCCGTTCACGCCCAGTAGTTTCCATGGGTGGTTCCTTGAATAAACAGAGGCCAATGTGGAGGTGTCTTTATAGAGCCTATGCATGTCTGGAATCTCGGTATGATCTTCACTTGACAATTTTTTAGGATGCCATAAGGTCAGGTGTACTTTGATTTAATTTGTAATCTTTTTGAACATAGGAACTGTTTCAGGTCATGTAGTATGCCTATTATGTTGATAGAACTAATTCCTTACTTATGTTTATAAACAACCTTAATTTTATTTCTGGCTCTACATTTACAAATTATTCCACTATCCATTTAATGGGTAGGGCTACTGTTTTATTTTAATATCTCATAAAGTCTTACTTTCCTCTGGTTTTATTTTTTTCTATGTAGGAAGCCTGTAATAATTTATCAGCATCCATTGAAAAATGTCCTTGCAATAATCCTCTAAGGTAGATATTACTTTTATCATTATTTTATAGCTGAGAGAAGCAAGGCACAAAGTAACTTGTCCAAGATCATATAGCTAGTGAGTCAGTAAGTAGAAGATCTGGGATCCAAAATTCAAGAAGTCTGGGTTCCAAGTCTGAACTTGAACTCAATCATTTGTACTGTACTACTAGTCTACATCTATCTCTCTATCTCTCTATTATTAATTTAATTTACTAGTCTTTTATATAGGTATATACAGATGTTTAATATTTTTCTGGGCTTTTAGAAATGTTGTTAGGTTTTCAAGGGTCTGTGATTAAGATGTTAATTGTTGGTTTTGATTTTTTAATGTGTGTCCAATTCATTTGTCACTCAGGGTATCAGGGACTGCGCTTTTGTCAGGTCAAAGATTCAAGTAATTTAACAGGATTTAATTTTCGGTTCTCACGGTTTAGCGAGATAAATGTGAGGAGGTGTTACTTGCTGAATACATTTTATTATTTGAGAAGGGCTTGTTTTATACCTTTGTATTCCCACAGCACTTAGGATATCAATTTGCAAACCATGAGGGCCCTTTAGTTTTGAATGAATGAATTGATGAATGAGTGGGGGGAGTTCGAGGTGGCACTGAACACCCTCTGTCTTGGTGGATGAGCCTCTGAATTTTCTGCGTTGAGCTCGCCTGAGGCTCACAGCTTTGGTCTGGTGGCACGTAAAGCATGCATTGTGGTGCCTGTCGTGCACGGCGGTAATGGCTTTGTCTCTTGGCCGCTCGTGCTGAACAGTTAAGGTCCTGGAGGACAACTCTGTCCACAGAAAATTGGTAACGTTCCAATTCCAGGCTGCCTCGAAAGGCATGGTGGGTATGGGTGAGCCTTTGTTAGTCTCTGCAGACACCAGTACACAGAGTCATAGTTCCCACCAGGAGTATTATATGGGCACTGGAACTTCACATCCATCCATCCCAATCATGGCATCTCTCTTGGAAGTTGTGTAATTTCAGTCCTGTAGGAGCCATCTGGCAAAGAGAAAAAGGATAGGGAATGAGAAGTGGTGGGAGATTGCAACCGTTTACCTGGGAGCCGGTTACAGAGGAAGGGCAGCACAACGCAGAGCAGCCGGTACATGGCACGGCTGCAGTTCCTCTCGGTGTTGTTTACCACGAAGCCTACTTTTCATGCACAATGTACTCGGGCCACCTTATCTGCAACAGCCATGTGGCTGCTTCATTGCTGCAGCCATAAAGGAAAGAGGTCCTCATGGGTGGTTGGCGCTTGTGCTATCTAAAGACACACTCAGATTTGTTCAAAGGCAGCCATCCAATGGGCCTCTTTAGAGGGGCTCCAGTGCCCCTCTGCCTGCGTTTGCGCATATGGCACCATTTCCTTATCAGCCCCAGGGGACTCATTCTCTGAAAGGAAACCACCAGGGAGAGAGTCTTTTGTTGAAAGACATTTGGTGGGTCATGATCTCTTGGGTCCTTGTTCCTGAGTTTCAGGAATCTAAGGTGCACAGAGGGTTGAGGAAAGTCAGGAACAATCATTTTCCTGAATGCACTATGGCTTCCCCTGCCCATTTGGTTCTGGGTCTTGCTTTTCAGAAGCCAGACAGGGAAGAAGTAATTTATTTTTAATGAGTCGAATAATCAATCAACCATTCATTCAGCAAATATGTATTGAGTGCCAACTATATACAAGCTTTCTGCTGAGTGCTGAGGATACAAATGGAAGCGAAAAACAGCCAAAATTTCTGCCATTGTGGAGTTTAAAGGCTGGTGATGATGTTTAACTTCAGACAAGAGAAAGAGAAAGAATATATATGAAGTTGGGCAGGGGTGGGTAAAGGGGCTTCTGGGGTCTACACAAATCCAGGCAGGGTTTGTTCCCAGTCAAGACAGCTGGTTGTGGAGCTCACCCTGGAGGAGCACAGACTGGAACTTTCCCTGGCAACTCATGTCCCATCCTAGAGTCAGAGGGTTCCTTTTCTGCTTACCTTCCTTTACAACCATTCTCCCTTCAAGAAATCATTCTGCTTGTTGACAATCCAAAGTTCTGAAGCTCCTGACTTAGCACTGTTATCTTTCTATTCTTGGAGTAGAATCAGCTTGGCTGTGATTGTTCCCACTGTGAGGATAACGGCATCTTTTGTGTGATGGTTTCCTTTTCATCGTGTACACAATGACTGCAGAGCCAGGAAATTTTAATTTGGGATAAATAATAAGCTATCTTTAGGGCTAATCTTATTTTGAGAGTCAGGGCTAATGGAGGTCAAGGATTCTTTCTCTTTTATTGTTTTCCTCAAAGCCTTGACTCCTACTTCCACTTCTTTCTTCCCTCATCTTTTTCCTTCTCTGTTTCCCAGGACTAGTCCTCTTTCTGCAAGATAGTCTCATGAAGAACTTTCAAGGGATAATGAGACAATGGACAAAGAAATAAGGAGACACTCACCCCAGGATGTCTGGACTTAGGGTTACACAGAAGTGAGCTGGGGATAGCTGTGGCCGCATAGACGTACACACAACAGACACGCAGAGGTGGAAGGCTGGTGGTGTGACTGTGGGTGTGCCTGCACCAGGGCAGGTGGTGTGACAGGGTGGCCAGGAGTCCTCCAGAGTCATGGCCACAGCAGTGTGGATGGTGTTTGGGACAAGGAAGCTAGTTGGGAAGATGCATGTGTGCAACATGGTAGCCCTAGACCAGTTCACCAAAGACTCCTGGGGAAAGCTGTCCCTGGTGGTGGGGGATATGTCATACCCAAAGCCATTTTACTGGAAAGAGGCTCTAACTGGATGTGGAGGCCAAGAACTTATGACGGACTTCCTCTGGATCTAGATCTCCTTATACCAACCTGAAGAGAGAGGAGAAAAGATAACGGTAATCAGGTGGTTTTAGGCACAGTAGTCGGGTGCTCCTTTACATGCTGAATTCATAAATAAGAGGGGTGGGCAGTCAATTATGTAATGAGTTTTGAGGGCCCAGAATCCCCCTGCCCCCAAATATTCTTTATTGGTACCTGGAATTCTGTCATTGGAGATTAGTCCTTTGGGCCTTAGAAATATAAAAATATTCCTAGGAGGATCAACACCTTAAGTCAGTATAGTAAAAACAGTAAGAATTTATTTCTGACGGCAAAGCCTTGAAACATGCAAACTAGAGAATCTTCCAGCACAGAACTGGCTGCTGGAAAGAGGGCATCTCTCTCTTCTCCTTCACTCACATATACCATCCATCTGCTTTTAAAGTGTCTCTTGAATCTCTTTCCTCTTTCCAGATCCTTATTTCTGATCTTTCCCATTGTCCGCCTCAACTTTCACATGAACTTTATATCTGAGCTCACTGCTTTGGGTCTCAGAACCAATCTTCCCACCCATAGTGATCTTTCTAAAACACTTTCCAAGCACATTTTCTCTTATGTATCTCTGATTTCTTCCGACTTCTCATAAAGTCCAAATCCTTTAGCCTGGTTTGCAAGACCTTTCTCAATCAGGCCACACCTTACCACGGCAGCCACTGCTCTGCCCCAGCCACTGCCGACTCATTCCCGCAGACTGGATGCTCTTCTCCAAACATGGTCCTATCCACCTTCCTGAATTGCCTAAGCTGCTCTCCCTCTGCTTGTCACGTCCTTCTCCAGTCCCTCCATTGGTCAAAATCCTTCATCCTTTAAGTCAATCAACTATAACTTCCACCAGGGAGCCTTTTCCGGTCCTCCTGAAACAAACTAATCTCCCCCTCCTTTGGGCAACTGTGCATTGTACTCTGTTCAATATTTATCATGGTCTGACTTTAGAAATTAGTGCTAGAAGGGTCTGTATGTGTCTCCTTTTGGAAAGTACACCCCATCGCAACCCATTCTCTTACTGCCTTCAGGAAGGTCCATATGCCTGAGGAAAAGGTAGATTTCCCCGGGAATTTATTTTCAAGAGGCTGCCAGGGTGCACTATCCAAGTACGCTGATACGCGGCAGCATCCCCTGAAGCCTGATAGGGAAGCTGCTGGTCTCTTGAGAACTTGAAAGAACGCTTCCAGCTGGATCATTTCTGGTGAAGGTGCTAAAGGATTTGGCTCCAACACTGGCAATATTTGGGGTCCACCGTCCTTATTGAGGTCCTTGGTGTTCAACAAGGTAGCGTAGTGTCACTGTCTCCTTTAGGGAGTAACCCATTGTTTGTGGTTTGGAGGGACTGACCAAGATTTCCTACACTGTCACAGCAGCATGAAACATCAAATCCACCAGTTAATAACCAGGGTTGCCTGGTATTAAAGTTGTCAGAAAGAACTATGGTTTCAAGGGAAGCAATCTCAGATACTTCTCACCTGGGACAAGGTGTCAGTAGGTTGAGAACTCAGGAGAGATTATGAGTTTTTCAAAATCACAAGGCAGGAGGGTCTGAGGTCATCAAAGTCAAACCTGGACATCAGACCTGGTGTTAGGCCTCAGGCATTACCCACCTACTGAAGATCTGGACCTGGAATTCAGAGCCCCGAGGCAGGTCTGTATTTGAATGCAGTGCATTAACTCTGTGGACTTTCCTCGGCTCTTGAGTCTTATGTATTGACTGTGAATCTCCTCTCTTGTGGAAATTGTTTTTTCCAGGTATAGAACAGAGATTATGTCCTAGAGGCCTGTCCCTTGATCACATTGAAGACATCTTGAAAAAGAACATAGGATGAGACATGCTTAACATATGATTAACTCAACTCCCATGGACAGTGATAGGAAAATGTTATTTTAGAGTGAAATTTTTTCCCAGTTGCTGTTTGCTCTAAAGAAAGTTTCCTTTGATTTATAACATTTTTGTGAGAAGGATGAGGACCAACCATGTACCCTGAGGATCTAGATTTGAACTGTAGGGAGAAATTTAAGTTAGGCATTTTTATAATAGTATCTATTTTCTATTTTCTTTCTTTTGAGGGGTGAGGGTTTTGTGGGTAGACTAGAGACTCTAGATGAACTTTAGGGCACTCTTCTTTTGTTGAGACAACTAGAGTAAGGTTGAGAATGAGTTTATTCACATCTGAAGCAAATATCCACTCGTTGTGGAGATTATGAAGTCAGCATAAAACTAAATGCAGATGTTGTACACTAAGATGGTAAGTATTCTGTTAAAGATCAATTTGTGTCTTGCAAGTTAGAAATGAAGGGCATATTTTCCCTCAAATATGAATTTAGTCAAAGCTATTGGTGTCTCATACATGGTATTTTAAGACCTAGTAACACTGTTTTTGCCTTCTTGGGCCATGAAGGCCAGCCTCCACCTGAGGTGGTGGAGGGCGGGTGGAGAGCTTTCCACGAGGGAGCAATTTTTTCCACTGTCAGTCCTCCTAGGGCAGGAAAAGAGCTGGCCTTGGGCTCTGCACATGGAGCTGTGGGGATGCCTGCAGATTTTTATTGGGGGCACTGACTGATCACTGCTACTTGGAAGTCTGCAGGGATACAGGAAGAGGTTGGGTTTTGGGTCTCAAAATGTGTACTTCTTTCTCTCCCTCAAGCATTTAGCTGTGCTTTGAATGATTAAGGGAGCAGGCTGTGCCCATAGCCACACGGGATCTGTTGGCAGCAGGTAGAAGGGAGAGCAGCCTGGAGAAAAGTCTCATGGGTTGACACAAGGTGGCTTGAAGAAGAGCTCTGGTTCAGTGGAGTTGTGGAGCCCCATGGGGACCCACTGTGGGATGAAGTGACCACAGATCTGTTCTGGGGGACAGAATGGATACTCCATATTCCCATGATAGAGGCTGCAGGTTATTATAAATTGAATATTCATGAAACAATGTCAGTGTTTTGTAATTCACAGGCTGATGAGGTCTGAGGACACATAGGTGACATAACGAAGGATTCTAAAAGTAAGAGATCTGAAACTCTTAAAGTGGTGTTTGAAATAACATTTGTACAAGGACAACCACTGCTTTAATTAATAACCTAATTATCCTTAGCTGTCTTCAAGACTAAGAATGCTAAGCAACTAACTGATGGCTTAAATTTTAGGTGTTATAAGAACTGGAAAACAGCAACAAATCTGAAAATGGCCAATTCCAATTTATGCATATATATGTATGCATGCTTCCATCCACTCATTCATTCAACAAACATTTATTGCCAAGCACCGTGTTTACTGCCAGGTATATAGAGCTTACTAAGACATTATCCTCAGGGAGCTTACATCTGAGCGGGTAGAGACAGGTAGGACTCTGCGTCCCCATTCAGAGAGACAGACTGTTCCTGATTAATGACACGAAGAGGCAAGTTGTCTTCTCAATCTTTTCCCCAGGGGATTGGAGGCAAGTCTGCATTCCAGTGAACTGCCTTTTATTCCGATGATCCCAGGTTTGGGGGAGCTGCTGTAATAGGCCTGGCTGTGCTACTGCTTTCATGGTGCTACAGTGGTCCTTAGTTTAGGCTTCCAACCAGAGGCTGCAGCCTACAATGACGGGTGAGGTGGGGACAAAGATGGAGCAGAGGACCTAGAGATTTGGCCGGTCCAGCATTGCCCTCCAGTGGTCAGACATAAGCATGTGGGGACAACAGATTTCCTAGAGGGAGGTTCTGAGGTGTCTGTGGATTCATAACGGGGCTCAGGAATGACGCCTGTAGATGAGGTTGGGAAAGCAGGAATTGGAAGCCACAGTCGAGAAATTAGAGTGAGAATTAAGATGGATTAATGACCAGGCACCTAGGATTGTGCGTGTATAGAGAACCAGGAACAAAGACCACGTCAGTTTCCCAATTTTGGATTTTGGCTGACACGCCGGCCAGGCTGCCTTGGGGTTTAGAAAGTGCAGGGGTGGTGGTGGGGACGGTGGTCACTCAGAGCTGTAACCCCAGTCCTCTCAGCCCGCCCTGGTCTTCAGATTGATGCGCAGTCCAGGAACGAGTACAAATCTCATGAAATGAAATCAGATGCAAGTTTATGCGTAATGAACTTTTGAAATATTAGATTTGCAAAGGGGTCTAGTCCATAGGAAGGCAAATCTGTTCTCAGCATTCCTCCCGGGACTCAAGTGGTCTCTCTCTCTCTCTCTCCCTATATCCTACATGTGGGAGGTTCAGTAACACTGCTTTGGAGGGAAGTTTCTCTCTCTTAGCAGGAAGAAGTCTTCCTCCCAACCCCCTCTTGGGTCAGTGTCACTGGAAGATGTCCAGCACAGTAGGATGCTGTCCTGTGTCCCAGATCATGAATCTATGAGTCGAGGCTGAAGCAGCCTCGGCAGCCAAGGTGCTCTTGGCAAAGTCTACAACTAGTGCAACGTTTCCTTCCTTTTCTGTTTCATCTTAGCACACAGTGTCCTTCAGATATATCATCCCTTACCTTTCAAGGTCATGGAAGCAACAGCATTTCACTGTACCCTGAATCTTCCCCTGCTTTATTTCTTCTAGTTGATCTATCGCTTGGCTTCCTGGATCTTCAGGCTTGAAATCTTCCCCGTCCCTGCCCTTGCTGCTCTCTTGCTCTGCTCCCCTGAAGAGAAAGAAATGGGTTAGAGAAACTTCCTTATCAAATTGAAAAAACAATGCCAGGCAAACAGTGACCAGCTCAGGAACTGGATAACTGTAGCATAATGCATGGGTGGTCGAATTGCTCACACTGTTGCCTATAAAATCCAAGCATCCATAGCCCTACTATAGAAGACCCCAGTCTTTACCTTAAGAACAGGTTCAAACTGTGAATCCAGGGCAGGAGTCTGAAAGGAGCATAATGAGGACAGATGGAACATGAATATTTTAGTTACAGGACTCTTAGAAGACACCATAGGTCATAGCAACTCTGTGTATATGTGTGTAGCTCTGTGTGCACTGCCATGTAGTAAAACAGAAACTTTCTGAAGTCAAGAACTGTGCCTTCCCTGCTCTCCTTCATAACCCCAGTGCACTTGGTAATAAGCATATTGCCCCAGAGCGCAGCAGTTAAGAGACGATCCTTTGGAATCCAACAATTGAGAATCCAAGCCCTTTTACTTTAGTTTTTCAATCTTAGGAAAAATTCCTTTCTGAGACTTGAGCTCCTCATCTGTGAAACAGGGATAATAATACCTGCTCCCTCTTCCACCACATTCAGAGTGTCTGTGAGGATTAGAAGAGCTGGCGCCCGTGCAGCCCGGGGCATTGTGCGTGTCATGAGGTCAGTGCTCAGCAAAGAGCAGCTGTTTTATTATTTCCATGTGCACATGTGCACATGGGTGCATGAGATCTCTGTGGGTGCATGAGAATTTTTCAGTCAAAGCCCAACTTAACTGTAAAATAAATCAGCCTCATTTTAGAAAACCAAAGCATGCAGGCATGGGGATGAATAGATTCCTTCCCTGTACACCCTTTGCCACTTCCTTCCATAACTGTAAAGCCTTTGCCCAAGTTTCCAGGGACCAACATGCTCTTGAACCCTGTCTAGAATGGGAGAGCTGTCAGCATATAAACAAGCTTTCAGCTGAAACAGGTATGAGGTGGCTGACCCTCTCCTCCCGCCTCGAGCCTGGGCGCTCACTGTGCAGTTGGCCGGGCTCCGTCTCCTGCTCTGGATGGTCATGATTGATCCAGTCTCGGGAGCTGCCAGTATGAGAGAGACTGGGAGGCTTGGTATTCAATCATCACTGAGAGCCTATTAGGAGAGCAAAGTGCCATGCTGCCACTCAAAAGGCTGAGAGTCTGTAAATGGCCATTACAGAGGAAAATCCTTCCACTTGGCTGACTGAGGCCAGGTCTATGGCTTTTATTTATTTAATTTATTTATTTTTTGTTGCTTCAAAAATATGCTTTATTTTTCATCTCAAATTAACTTTAAATGTTTGTCATACAATTTAATACCTAAGAAGACCCTAGATAAAATTAATTGATAATATTTACAACGTAATACTTCTCTGGGTAGACATATTTCACACAACAGTTTTCAGTTAATGCTGAAAAAATCACTTAATTTTAATCACAATCATTGATTGATTAATGGATTAACAATTTACTCAGTAATTTAGATGGCATAAGGTCCAATAAAGGGGACAGTCTGATAATTGCTCAACGTGCAATTCTGCCCCTTAGTAATACTAAATCAAGAATATGACAGATATTCCACTTAGATCCAGGTCTGTGGCTTAGAAGCAATTGGCGCAGATGCCCAGTGAGGGGGTCCCTTCATTTTGTGCTCAATAAAACCAGTTTTATTCAGGGAAGTGAACTGTTATCCCCCCAGGAAGGGTGAAGGTATAAAGACAGGTTGTAATTCTTGGAGGATCTAATTCTTCGGTAGCTGGAGACAGGAAGAGAAAGAGAGGGACAGAGATGGATGAAAGGGAGCTCTGTTATCCCAGGAAGTCCTAGGGTAATTACCTGGCTGAATTTCTCCTGGAGCTTCGGGATGCTGCCAGATGTGTCCAGGCCCTCTGCGCACCACCCCACAGAGCCAGCATCCAGGGTCCACCTCCTCCCTGCTGTGGCTGCTCCTCATGTCTGGGAGCACATCAAAGGAGGTTTGATATTCATAACTGCTGTGGGTCATTTTCACATGGAGCTGTAGGGAGCCGCCTGTACCACTGCACGCTGTATTCAGCCCTTTGTCAGAGCAGCTGAGCTGAACCAATCCCCCATTATGGGCGAGAGGAGTTTCCTCCTGGGAGAACTGGGTTTGCCCCCAGACCCTTGTGCAGAATAAAATGGGTCTTTTTTTTATTGAGAAACAGTTACTAAAACATCTGCGAGTCTCAGCTCTGCATCTGCACTGCCCACAGGGACAACTCTGCGTGGTCCTTCCATAAGAGTGTGGCCACCTCCAGGCCCCGCTGTTACTGTCAATAACGTCTGAAACCTCCCTGTTTCCTTCTCTCTGAGGACAAAGGATGTCAACAAGACTCCAGCCATCACCACATTTCTTATCAACCGAAGGAGGAAATTCTGCTCACCCCTGTTGAGTTTGGCTATTGTTGGAGAGGGCTGGCAGAGTCTCGTGAAACTAAAGCTGCAGGATTGCAGAGCTGGAAGGGGCCCTAGTCATCATCTGATTCTAGCCCCTCAAATTACAGATGAGCAAATTGAGTCACAGAGGGGTTAAGTGACTTGTCTAAGGTCACACAGACCAGTGAGGATTTCTAGCACATGGAATCATTTTCTAAAAGAGGGAGGGGAATAGTGGCAGTGTGAATCTTGCTATTACGCTCCCACCACTTCAGAGGTTCAAACCTATAGGAAAGATATGGGGACCAGGAGACCTGAAGCTGTAACTCAGCTTTGCACCTCAGTTTCTCTGTATGAAAAATGGCTGTATTATTTACCTTCATTTCAGGACTGTTGAGGGGCTTCACGAGTGACTCTAAGAAGTCCTGGGTGCTTGGGCTTTGGGGTGGATGAAAGAACAGTCTCTTTCTGGGCTCCAGAGTGGGGCTGCTTGCCTGGGCTGACTAACCTGTTCTCAGATCCTCAGTCGCCACTGAGGCGTTAAGGAGCCCCTGGGTTTGGGAGGGTGGGAAAATTAGTGCAGAATGATCAGACCAGGTGGTTGGACACAGGGTACGGGAGTGGGAAAGTGGGTGGGATATAGTAATAAAATACAGTGATACCTGCCTGCTCCCAGCCCTGGTAACAATCTCTCAGGAGAATATGTGAGATGTGTCCACCAAGGGAAAACATTCTCCCTGGTTAGCAGGACCAGATTCCCTACCTTTGCTTGGGGCGGCGTGGGAAATGTGTTCCCCTATCTGTGTGCATTTGAATGCATTTTCATTACACTGTATGCCTTCAGTGCTGCCAGAAAAGCAAGCATGTCTAGTTCTTTAAAATGTCTAGAGCTCTTGTTCCCATTTGGGGTTTGTGCTTGGAAGGTCAGCCTCCAGAGCTGTCTGTTGGTAATTGGGTTCTGAATAAAAGAGCCTTCAGGGACTGCCAAAGAGACCAGAGAGCAGCCCATGGCCTGCCTGGGCTGAGTCGCAGCAGAAGCCAAACAGCGTCCCTTGGCAAGGTGGCCCCCGTTGGGCTGGGAAGCTCGTGATTCCTGGCAATCCAGCCGACATCCCGGCTTGGTGAAGCCTCGAGCCCAGAGGCCCAGGTCTGTACATCAGTCTTCTCAACTGCTTTCTCCTGTTATTATCTTGTCAACAGTAGTATCTGGGACACAGAGGACAACTCTGC
Organism: Neophocaena asiaeorientalis asiaeorientalis; assembly: GCF_003031525.2. NCBI lineage: Eukaryota > Metazoa > Chordata > Mammalia > Artiodactyla > Phocoenidae > Neophocaena > Neophocaena asiaeorientalis. The sequence goes on along the minus strand of NW_020172816.1, from coordinate 104,193 downwards.
ATGATCATCCGGTGAATATAGTCATTCGCCTATTAAACAGGTTAGGTGCCTCCTGTTTAATAACCAGAGACATGTTACTGTGCGGCATCTCTCCATATGTTGTAGCAACTGTGTCTGGCATGTAAGGGACTCATTTTCTTCGCATATCTGATTAAAGATGTAAAGCAAAATGGAAGGGCTTGCAAGCCTACCTCCCCCTGCAACGCCTGCGACTCCCTTTTATTACCCTCTGCTGCCATCTAGTGGCCACGTGCCTCCTCTGCATCTTCATTTTCATAACGGGGCTGAGGTCTCCGCCCCTGTGAAGCAGGAGGAAGACAGTTACCTAATCGACGCAATCATGGGTCTCCTTATAGAGTCCTTGTTGCAACAGAGGGTCAGGACCCATCTCCTGACATCTGCCTGGACCACCCTGGGACTGCCTCTTGGAGCCTGAGAGGGCCCTTTCTCCTCTGGAGAGATATTGTCAGTCGACTTTATTACAAATCTGTCCACCTTCCAGACTCTAACAGTAAATCATGAAGACCTCGCACGCTGCACACTTCTTGCCAAAAGCCAAGGTGAATCCTGGGGACAGACAGAGTCCTGCACCTCATGCTGACGTTTCCTCCAATATCTTCAAGAATCCCCAGAGGTTGGGATGGAGAAGGCACAGAGCAGAAGGGAAATTCCATGGGTCTTTTCAGCAGCCCTGCCACCTATTTCCATACAAAGTCCAAGTGGGAGCTTGCTCTAGACCAGGTCCCACTGCTTCGACTCAGGACCCACAGACCTTGTTTGACATTTGCTCCATTACCCGTGATGGCATCAGAGTGTGTTTTCAGCCCTTATTCATCAGCTTGGGGCCTGGGGATGTGTGCAAAGCTACGAAATGCTCCCCAGGATGGAAGACACAATGCAACATGAACCAGCTTGTCATTACAACTCACGAGAGCAGCAAATGAAGAGGAGACAGGGTGTGACAGCTGCAGGGTTTAGGTCGGGGCTACAGGTGTCTGTGCATCACTGTGGGCTCCAACGCAGGAGGGAGGAAGGCCACTGTGCCTCTATGCTGGGGATTGAAACACAGAGTGATGTGGCTTTTGTCATCAAAGCCAGCAGCCCATGTCCTTATCTTTAAGCCTTGGCATGTGTTCCTTAATTTCATTAATTGAGTCATTCTTCTATATGTCCTCAGCTCTAGAATATACAATGAAGTAGACACAGAGAGCATCATACGACACAGTCTCAACCCTTGAGGATCTTGTTATCTAGAGAAGGAAGTAAGGACAAAGTACGATGGTCAAGGCAACATGGATTAATTCTCCAAATGAGAAAAACAGCTAACATAGGAAGCAGGGATTCTGAGAAGAGAGGATCCCTAGAGGTCACAGCAGCTGGGGAGCATATTATGGAAGTAAATGATTCAAGCTGTCCAAGGAATTGCTGTTGATGGTGAAATGCCCTCTGAGATGTGTGGCCTCCCAGGTCCCCATGGTCTCTGCTCTGGCTGTGGGCCATGCTCCCTGGGTTAGGAGACAAAGGGGTGTCTTCCAGGAATTGATATTGTAATAGATTTCTTCCCCTTCTCAATATTACTATTCATTCATTGATTAATGTGTCATTCATATTTACTCATTTAAGAAATATACTGCTCTAGCACTGGGGTTCGAGAGATAAATCCACAAAAATGTCTACGTTTTCACACTAGCCTGACACTGAACTAGAGCTTCATAGAACAGAGACAAACTAACATCACTGTCAGCTTTTGCCTCCATCTTCAGTCTTTTCACTTGTTAAGTACCTGTTGATTCTTTATTGCTTTACCTGTCCATATGGTCCTCACACCTTGCCCCCAAGAACACTTCAGACAGATGCAGCCCCAAATGTCCAGCTGTGTCTTCTGGGGGTGACTGGGCCAGCTACCAGGGCTTCTGGTTGGCAGGGATGGTCAGAGAGAACCCTTTATTGGCCACGTGGAAATAGAAAGTCTAAAAACAAAGAAAAGACCCTTTGATTTAGTCTTGATTAAAATTAAAATAGACTTTAGTTTGCAATGGTGTTTGATATGCCTTGTGAGGAAGAAATCCTATTATGTCAAATTTTCAAAAGCCTGTGCTGTTAAGATAAAGTTATTTACATTCCATGACCGCAGAGCTCAGTGAAAAGGGGCTGTCAAGAGACCAGACAGCTGCGGGGAAAGTTTTGTGTGATTTAAATGTACACAGCTTTGGCATCTTCTTAAGTTTACTGGCAAGGAACAAGCCAGCTCCGCTATCAACTCCCCAGGAATATAACTTTTAACGGCAAAGCATTTTATCACAAAGAGCTCAAAAAAAGTATTATATTGCTCATTTAATCCTCAGAATATTGGTGTAGGAGACAGAATTCGTTGAGTTGTAAGTAAAGGTGCAAAGCTTTGATTACTTTAACTCATCACTTTTTCTTTCCCTCGGTCTTGTCTCTTCGCTTTTCTCTTAGCAAATCACACGAAATAAAAGACTATGGGAGAATTGGGCGATTGGGACTGACATGTATACACTGATGTGTATAAAATTGATGACTAATAAGAACCTGCTGTATAAAAATAAAATAAAATTAAATAAAAACTAATACTAAACTTTCTTTGGGTTATTTGTATGGAAGTATGTTAATATGAATGTTTCAGACATTACACGAAATTCCTAAAAATCTTATATGTTCTGGTATAATGTTATAAGTCATAATTCTAGTTATTACTTTAAAATGTATATATCATAAATAACTAAATTTCCTTGTCAATTGCATTATTATGAACTTTCATCAAATCTTTAACCGTGGTCATTTTTAAGTCTTTTGTCATTTACAGACAGTTCTGGGTGTACTCTGATGCTTTTGCAAATATGTTCCTATAAAAGGGTTTCATCTTCAAGGAATTCATGGAAAAGACTCTGACAAGTACAGGTTTCTGGTAACTGACTATACTGCTGAACTGAACGAATAAGCATTTTCAGAACTCTAATGGAAAACTGATGAATTCATAAAAGTGCTAACAAAAGATCAAGATGAAAAAAACAAATTAATTACATGGGACTGAGGGAACTGATGAGGATGATTATAGTTTTTGTGACTTTCTGTTAGAATAAAAAAAAAAAAGACTATGGGAGACACCTCCTGGGCATTGTTTCTTTGCCAGTCCTGTTGGTTGGTGGTTTATATTCTGGAGACAGAGGCTGCTAGGAAAGAGGAGGTACCAGGTAACATATGCATTTCCATGGGTACCGGGACCCGGGACCCAGCTGCTCTTGGCCGGGCCACCTTGGTGTTATCCACACCGTTTGCAAAAACAACCCTCCTAACTCAGTAAGCTCCTAGTCTTGGAACCAGCGTGGAGCTAAAATCAGAGTCTCCAGACCTTGGTTCCCTCTTTTCATTACTGAAAATGTCACAGACAAGAAAAGTTTGCCTGAGTTTTATGGGATTGTGAGGTATTGTGTCACCTGAAGCCTGATGTGGAGTTGTGGGAACCACAACCCCTGAGTTTTCCACCTCCTCCCTTTGTCCCCATCACGTCTTCTCTGGGATTCAATAGGTTGAACCCTAAACTCGCAAACCAGAAAGTGGGGAAAGGAACTTAATGGTCATTGAGCATCTACATGAAAGCCCACTCACTCGTCTTTCACAGTCAGCGGAGGTGTGCATTATATTCCCGTTTTATGAGTGAGGGGCCCTCAGTGGTTAAATAACCTTCCTAAAGTTTTAGCACTAATAAGACAGAATTTGAAACTAGATCTAGGTCTTGGCAATTGCGATGACCACATACAAGAGAGGAAAGCGTAGGCCAAGCCTCCGTCCTCCTCTACCCACCTTCATCTTTGTTGAAGGGCTGAGGAATTGTTTGGAGGTGGACGATTCCTCAGCTGTGTCCCCTGGCTCTGAAGCCTCCACTCCTAAGACCCCAGGACTCCCACCAGGTGTTGTCAGCTTCACATTGCATAGGAGCTGGGACCCAGGGCCTGGAGCTGCACCCTGGGCAGGACAGGGTGCAGGGAACAGTTAGGATTTTAGTCCTCAGAAGCCACCTGTCACTGTGAGTGTCCTGAGGCTGGAACTAGCCAGTATCACAGCAGTTCCTTAACTGAGTCTCTCTCCTAGGGACCACCAACCCCCCGAGGAGGAGGATGGTGGGAGAACCAGATGCCCAGACCCGAGGCTACACTTGACCCTCTGACAGGCTGGACCTGAGTGAGGAAAATCCATGACAGAATGACCCCCACTTCCCTTCACTTTCCCCGAGGGGCAGGGTGGTCCTGCTTTCTCCAAGCCAGTCTCTTGTGGGCTTCTCTGTTGTAGGAATCCCTACAATCATAGGGGACCGTGAGAGGTTGGAAATTTCAGGCTCCAAAGGCCCCTGGAATCATCCTGGCTGCATCCCACAGATTTTGGGTTGTCGTGTCTCCATTGTCATTCTCCTCAATTTGGGATGATTCGTTGTCTAAAGGAGGGAAGGAGGGAAAGAAAGAAAGAAAGAAAAAAGATAAAATAAAATAAAGTTAATTAAAATGAAAAATAATTATTAAGAAAAAAATTAAAAACAAAACAAAAACGGACGGATAGAACCCTAGGACAACTGGTGGAAGCAAAGCTATACAGACAAAAGCTCACAGAAGCATACACATACACACTCACAAAAAGAGGAAAAGGCGGAAAAACCATAAATGTTCCTCTCAAAGTCCACCTCCTTAATTGGCCCTGCCTCTGCGTGTAGGTCGCAGGAGGGCGTCTGTTCTTCGCTCAGACAGGATGGGGTTAAAGGAGCAGCTGATTGGGGGCTCTGGCTCACTCAGGCGGGGCGGAGGGAGGGGCACGGAGTGCGGGGCGGGCCTGCGGCGGCAGAGGCCGGCGTGACGGCGTGACGTTGCACCAGACTGAGGCGTGCCGTGCGTTCTTCCGGGGTAGTTGTTCCTGGATCCCGGGACCCTTGCAATGGCGGGCTGCACAGGCTTCCCGGAAGGGAGCTATGGATAGTGACCTGTGCTCGCACACAGGCGTCTTGGTGGCGGCAGCAGCAGCCTTAGCGTCTCATGCCCGTCTCTGGGGTCCGCGCTTTTAGCCGCGGCTCGCGCCCGT